>NW_011889376.1:126664-128377 GCF_000151845.1 Pteropus vampyrus
GAGGGTTCAAATGCTTAATATTTATAGCATACTTTAATTGAGTAAGAAGCTCATTTCCTCAGGTAAGAGAAAAGGTTTTTCATTACTACAAAAATATGGCAGAATTTAGAACCTTAAGTCTCAAATTGGATCATATGCTTTAACATAAAACTGAGATAAATATTACTAATTAACACAAAGCTGAATTAAAAATGGAAAAAGGAAATTTCAGAGAAATAGCAGAGACAATAATAAAAGCTCTACATATTTTGATCAATAGTTTTTTAATTTAGAAATGAACTTAATTTCCTTAATGAAAGCTAATGGAATAAAGGTAGTAGAAATAAGAGGCTATATTTTAATTTTTGGAAAATTGTTAAATGGAGAGAAAATTGATGATCAAGCAACCACTGAGTTTAAACCATTTTGAGACTGTAATTTTTATTTCTCATGAAGGAATATAACTGAATTTTAAATTTATTTTGCACGTTAGCTAACTGATCTAGAATTCACTTCAGTTTCTTTTAAATAGAACGTTCTGCTTATGCTTGTGGCTTTCTAAAATCATTCAAACACATGGGGATATTATTTTGTGATATTCTTAAGGGATAATATTTCCAAATTTAAGGCATATCACAATGAATCTGTGATATGGTCAAGTAAAAATAGCTTAGGGTTTGGAGACAGCAGAAATTGTCCTTAAATCCTGGCTCTAGTAGTAACTAAATGCATGACCTTGATCAAGTCATAGGTCAGGCTAGTTCTCAGTTTTCTCATCTATGAAGGACATTGAATTAGTTTGTAGGTTGTCGTGCAAATTACATATGATAATATACCCCAAATTTCTAACACCTAGTAGCTGTTTAATAACATGTCTTAGCTGCTATCACAGCTTTCCTTCTTTTCAAGCTTAGTGTTTGTAATACTGTTCTCAAGGGTATATAGTATTTTGTGTTCTGACTCTATGACAATTGAAGAACTCATTTGATTTTAGTTTTCCAGAATGATCGTGTTGTGATAAAATTTGAGATCTATATATTTATTTTTTTAACCTCTTTCTCTTAAAGTGAAATCAGTTAGACATAAATACAATCAATTCCAATGTTCTTAAATGTTAGTTGACAGAAATGCCTGTTTGAAGAGCATTTTTAATGAAGTAGATGAACCACATATTTTCTATTTTTCCTCCAGTTCCCTACAGCAGATAATTGCCCTAATGGCACATAATTTGGACTAAAATATACCTTCTTCATTTATAAATCACTTTCTTGCACTACAGATGAAATCAGAAAAATCAAAAGTTATGAGAATATTATAATGGACAAAATTATCAGAGGAATTTAAGCAAATAGACATTATTTTATTGTCATATTCAGAGTTATAATGAAATGACAGGATGTATTTTTAAAGTTACTTATACCATAGAATATTGGGATTAACTGGTTCATGGGAATATCATGGGATTATCTCTCATGAGAAAGATATTTAAATAAATCTTAAGTGTCATGTAACTTAAACATATGTATAACAGGAAGAAATACTGAGCTTCTGGTTTGGTGTGCACTCATTGCTCAATGTTTTGATAAAAAACAGATTTTATTACTCCCTATTGATATTTTGTAGTTAAAGAAAATTTAGAAGTCATATTTCATATGTATGTATCCTTCACATGTAATTAAAACACTTTCACTTAATAAACATATTTTAGTGAATTTAATAAAATAAGTGCTATGT
>NW_011889376.1:128427-134976 GCF_000151845.1 Pteropus vampyrus
AGTCATATTTCATATGTATGTATCCTTCACATGTAATTAAAACACTTTCACTTAATAAACATATTTTAGTGAATTTAATAAAATAAGTGCTATGTAATCATACCATGTTCATGTAATTGAACAGGAGATACCTGAAAATTTGGTCAACCTTAATTACTCTTTAGTATGAAAAGATAAACTTATTTTTCAGGGTTACAATGACACTAGGTGCTAAATCTGTATTTTAATACAAGGTTTCAGAGCCCAAATATTCTGTTCTTAATTCTCAACAATTACATCGTCTTAGACACATCAGTTAAAAGTTAGAGTTGTAATGTTGCTAAAATTTCTCCTGTGTATAATAGGCAACTTGTGTTTTGTAATGGGTACCTTTAGTAGACTACCTATTGGTATATTTTTCTATAATTGCTTGCACATATTTATTTGTTTTCATTGTGCTGCTCATCTGCCTAATTCCTGTTTTGTCGCTGACTTTCTTTCATAAATATTTGTTTGTATAACCCATGTATGAAGGCAGGGGGCGAGGATGGAGAGAGAAAATGGAGGGATAAAGAGAAGGAATGAGAAATTTTTTAAATAGAAATAAAATTTATGTAATGCACAAACAACATATCAAAACAATTGTATATTATTTATTGATGATTTTATAAGTTATTTTACTAATGTAACCATTCAAAACTGAAAATTGCTATAAGGCATTTGTGTGTGTGTTCTCAAGAGTAATGTATGAGTTGTTTGTACTTACACCAAAGTCAAAATTTAGATTAATTATATTTTTTACTTTATAATTCTCTAAGGATTAAATGAGCATTTTAAGGGGGTGATATCTTCACACTTAAAAATATTTATTGTCTTTATTAAAAACATCACCCACATGGATATGAGAAGACCTTTGTGGGAAAATAAAAACATGTATATTTCTTTTTTTTTCTAAGAATAATTTTAAGCTGTTTTTCTCATTCTTTCTTGATGTATGGACATCTAGATATGACAAAAATGTAGTGTGTTTTATGTCACAAATATAAATCATTCGTACGTCCCTGACTTATTACACTGCAGACTTTTCATTCCTTTAAACATATTTTGATCTATGACAGACAGAGGGAAAAAAGGGAGTCATAGTGCTGAAATCTGGCTCCTAAATATGGTAGATGCTATACTTAATTTCGTTTAAATCACAAATACTTTCAATCTAGATGCAGGTGACTCTTCAGCTTTTTAATGTACATTTTCGCTTTATTCATATTCCACTGAATGAGAAACAGTATGAGAGCACAAGAAAATATTCCAGAAATAAAGCACTAGTTTGTAATTTATGTAGTGGTTTTACTCTTTTAGCAACAGCTTCTATAAATTTTATGAACTGTTATTGTAGAGAATCCTTAAGAAACTATAATATATTAAAGAAATGGTCATGATTTCTTTTTGACATAAACATGTCTTAAAAATATACCCAACAACTTTGCCAAGATAAGGAATATATTAATAGAAAAAAATCTTACAGTGGTATTAAGTAAAATTTGGAAAAACCTTAAAAGAATAATAAAAGGTACAGGCCTAAATGAACAACATAGTGATATGTGTGTGAATCAAGAGAGAAAACTGAAAAAGAAACAAAACCAATGCTCTGCTATCGTTTGCATACAAGGTACATCTACCTCTCAAATAATATCTGTAGTCTGCTCACCAGGGTTCCAGAAGTACTAGTGGAATGGAATAATAGCCAAAAAAGGGAATACACAATGTTTGTTCGGAAAGGCTGCCACATATGACCGGTTGAAACGTGAGTATATCTTAGTCCATTTTCTAGTCATCTGGGAATATTTTAAAATGAAATAATTTCTACATTGTTTTTCTCATTCAAGTACAATTCTCATTTACATACAATTTTGTGATATAAGAGTGGCTTCTTTCATTTTAACAATTAGAAACACTAAGAAAAGGCAATTCATGCATACCGGCAAAAATCTAGGTTTAGTACTCGGATGCATATTTTCTATTACAGTATTTTTAGATTTAAAATTTTTATATTATTCATCTTTGTGCATTTTAGGATGATGAAATATGAAACAAGGTGGTAGTCAATTTAACAAAAAACAAGGTGGATATTAAACCACATAAACTGGCATTTTTTAATATGACAAATTTAGCCAACCATTTAATAAAAATTTCTTAATTTAACAGGGTAATACATACTCTTGGACCCAGCATCTTTATCACTGTCATTCCCTCATTGCCAAGGATTTCAATACTCCCTGCTAAGAAACAAGAGGATATAATAGGTGGATGCTACTTTTAAAATATTGCTTTAAAACATAAATGAAATGAAAATGTCACAGTTGACAGCAGATTTCGATTTACACCGGATTCAGATAAAAAATATGACTGAAGTCGCTATGTTTATATTGATAGGCTTCACAGATAATTTTGAAGTGCAAGTCTTTCTATTTTTACTGTTTCTAGCAATCTATCTCTTTACTCTGATAGGAAATTTGGGAATGGTTTTATTGATCATTAGGGATTCTCGACTCCACAATCCTATGTACTATTTTCTTAGTGTGTTATCATTCTTAGATGCCTGCTATTCTTCAGTCATCACCCCCAAAATGTTGGTCAATTTCCTGAAAGAGGACAAAGCCATTTCTTATCTTGGATGTGTAGCACAAATGTTTCTCTTTGTTACCTTTGGGACCACAGAATGCTTTCTCCTGGCCGCAATGGCATATGATCGCTATGTAGCAATCTACAACCCTCTCCTGTATTCAGTTAGCATGTCACCCAGAGTCTATGTGCCACTCATCATTGCTTCCTATGTCGGTGGCATTGCACATGCTTCTGTACACACAGTGGCCACATTTAGCCTATCCTTCTGTGCATCCAATGAAATTAGGCATGTCTTTTGTGACGTCCCTCCTCTTCTTGCTATTTCCTGTTCCGACACTCACACAAACCAGCTTCTGCTCTTCTACTTTGCGGGCTCTATTGAGATAGTCACTATCCTGATCGTCCTGATCTCTTATGGTTTCATCCTGTTGGCCATTCTGAGGATGCATTCTGCTGAGGGGAGATGGAAGGTCTTTTCTACATGTGGCTCTCACCTAACTGGATTGTCAATTTATCATGGAACCATCCTCTTCATGTATGTGAGACCAAGTTCCAGCTATGCTTTGGACCATGACATGATAGTGTCGATATTTTACACCATTGTGATTCCCATGCTGAATCCCGTCATCTATAGTCTGAGGAACAAAGATGTAAAAGAGGCCATGAAAAGAGTGTTTGGGAGAAATGGGTGTACTGATAAAGTATATTTTTCACAGTAACTATTAAATTGAAATGAATCAAGAATAATATCTATTGTCTCAAAATCAAAATGAGAAAAATGTGGTGTTTTAGTTTATTAGTGTCTTTCTATTCTTCTTACACATTTTTAATAAAGATTTTGGTCATACCTCAACATACACAGTTTCTAAACATGCAGAAAAAAATATGTAATCCATTTGTTTCTTACTTCATTCACTCTCAGATATAAACACACACACATACACATAGACACACTCTCACAGGTATACATATTCTGACGGTGATTGCATTAGATTGTCAGGGCTACCATAACAAAGTGCTACAGACTGGTAGCTTAAAAAACAAAAATTTTTTGTTCACTTTTCTGAAATATAGGAATCTGAGATCAAGGCGAAGGTAAAGGCAAGGTTGATTTCTTCTGAAGTTTTTTCATTCACTCGTAGATAGCAGTCTTCTCCCTCTGTCTTCACGTATCTTTTCTCTGTATATCTGTGTCCTATTTCCTCTTCTTATAAAGACACCACTCATACTAGATGAGAGGCCGAACTAAAGACCTCATTTTAAGTAAATTATCTCTACAGGAAGCTTATACCCAATATAGTCGCATTCCAAGGTACATGGAGTTAGACAAATTTGGCAATTATGAATAAAGCTGCTATAAATATCTGTGTGTAGATTTATGCATAGACGTAAGTTTTCAACTCCTTTTAGAGTCCATACTACTCAAAATGATCTAAAGACTCAAAGAAAATTCATATCAAAATACCAATGATATTTTAACAGAAATAGAGAAAAACAATCTTAACGTTCATGTAGTACCAAGGAAATCTTAAGCAAAAAGAACAAAGCTAGAGTCATCACACTTCCTGATTTCAAAATATATTATAAAACCAAAGTAATTGAAGAATATGTTATCGGTATAAAAATAGATATATAGACCAAGGGAACCGAAAATACAGGCCAGAAATAAACCTACCCATAAATGACCAATTGATCTTCAACTAGACTGTCAAGAATACACAAAGGGAAAAGAATAGTCACTTTAACAAATTGTGCTGGAAAACCTGTATATCCACATACAAAAGAATGAAATTTGACTCATCCTACACCAAGAACAAAAGTAGCTTAAAGATTTCAACATAAGATCTGAAACTTTAAATTTCCTGAAAAAAAAATATAAGGGAAAAATTTCATGACTTTGGACTAGGCAACGATTTTATGGATGCGACACCATAAGCACAAGCAACAAAAGCAAGATTAGATAAATGAGAATACACCCAACTAAAAAACATCTGCAGAACAAAGAAAATAATCAATAAAGAGGCAACCTACAGAATAGGATTAAACATTTGAAAACCCCTTGTACAGATAATTCTCAAAAGAAGACATACAAATGGCCAGATCAATATGAAAGCATACTTAACATCACTCACTAATCATTAGGAAAATGCAAATCTAAAGATCATTATAATCAGGGGCCTTAAAACTCTATTTATTCAACATATATCAACATGCAGTAAGTTATTCCAGAAACATTTTCTTTTTCATTATTGAAGAAATCATCCTTTTGCTATTTTGAACCAGAAGATAATTGAGGCATATTCCCCTAGGGGATCTCTTATGGTTTCATCAACAACTGAGTAAGCGGATATAAGTAATCTAAATTAATCATATTCATAGTGTATATAAACCTGCTTTTGCTGTTCCACAGGTAAGAGAAAATTCCAAGTCTTTTGCAGAATATTTTATAAAGAGGGGCCTCAAATTTCAAGGTCAAATAAGTTATGAAATCTCCAATACTAAATCTTCTGGATGTTGCCTATTGCACAGGTAAAAAATTAAACTAAGTAAATATAAAATATTAAATTTACTTTTGTAGAGTTAAGTAAGAGTGTTCCATATTGAGTGTATGCTCTCATTTTCCCAATGAAAGAAGACAGATCAAATTAAAGCAAGAACAAGAAAGAAAATTTATCAGTGGAGGAAACAAAAACCTTTGACTTATTCAGCTACCTGGGGGCTTGTATTTTGCTCTTATGAGGAAGCAATCAATTACCATTTATTTTCCCAACTTTGTGATGTAGAAGCCACTTCATATTACTGTTGTTTCATGTTTCTCTAGTCTTAATGTTTAAAACTTATCTAAATATATATCAAAAATCTTGTTTTATTTCACTGGGAGTTGCAGATCGGGAGTCAGTTACAGAATAAAGCTGTGGTATTACAGGAAACTGTGTAAAGCTGCAAAGCGCATGCGCTCTGAGGGAGACCTGGGATTGGATCTTGGTTCTGGTACTTACCAGCCGTGAGAAGGGGAAATAAAGTAATGTGCCCAAAAGTCTATTCCTGCTGACTGTGCTCTATACATGGCTGTTATTATTTATCTACTGTGTTAAAAACTTAGTATTTCAATGTTGAACCAAAGATATTTGGAATTGTTTGCCTTCCATTAAAATTACATTTTCAATAGTGGTTTGACATTCATTTTAAAAGTTGATGCTACGTTATTAAACTTCAGAAATCATACTCATTTTCACTTAATAACTCTGAGTCCTTTCAATATATTTTAATATAGACTTCATTATACCCAGAATCTGATTCAAGAAAA
Organism: Pteropus vampyrus; assembly: GCF_000151845.1. NCBI lineage: Eukaryota > Metazoa > Chordata > Mammalia > Chiroptera > Pteropodidae > Pteropus > Pteropus vampyrus. Next base: position 134,339 of record NW_011889376.1, read on the forward strand.
ATTTAGCTAAAGTGTTTAACATTGTAGTCTTTCACTATCTTACTTATCCAAGTAAAATTAAGCCCACGATAATGTAGGAAATGGAATTACGGTGATCTGTGTGTGGGTAGTGAGAAATAAATCATAATCAAAATATGATTTATTGGATTTAATCCAGATAGAATAATCACAAAACAAATATTTTAAATGCCGGTTAAGGATGAAATGTGTCTCAAAACTTTTTCCATATATATTCTTCAATGATTAGTTATAACATTATATTTAGTGGCCCAATGTTTACTAATGTTTTAAAAGTAAATATATCTGATGACAAAAGTTCAATTATATGGTTATTTTAAATTTGTAACCAAATATTGACATGCTTAAAAGAAATTTCTTCATATATTTATTGCTCTACCCATTTAATTAGTCTTCCCTGTTGTATATTATTATGTCTGTTTGGTCATTTAAACACATTATTCTAAAGAGGAGCAAACTTAGGAGAAAGCCCAGCACCACGCATGGTTTTTAATCATGAACCTGGCCAATGAACACATACTTTCATATCTAAGTCCTATGTTCTTTGTCTTAAATAGGTTTATCATTGAACAGATAGATGTCAAGAATTATACTGGGGCTGACTTTCTCTTGTGACTGCT
>NW_011889376.1:135676-144862 GCF_000151845.1 Pteropus vampyrus
GCAGTATTTCATTTTTCTCAGGCCTGTTAAGCTGTATTTCATTTCTTATTTTGGCTTAATTAAATCGTGGGCCATTATCTTGGAAAAATTCTTGATGAGTTCTTTTAGGTATAACCAAGAAGATCTAATAGAGTTACAAAATGTTTAGATATGAGCTCGTAAATGTTAGAATTTAGATTGTCACTACTCTGTAGGATCAACCAAATTAAGCCCATTCTCTAACAAAATTGTAAAGATTTAGTTTTATTGGCATGTTTTTTGTCTTTCAATAATTACTCTAATATTGTAAAATAATTATAAATGTTCTCATTCTACAGGAGAGTAGATGATAACAAATAATTTTACACAATTAATGAAAGGTGAAGAATGATGACATTCTATTCTATTCCAATGCACTGTACACTGATATACTATCTCATGAGTTTGGATGTCAAAAGAAATTATTCTTTAGCCAATCACTTGCTGTTGTATTGTGATTTAATAGAAAAACAGTTAATGGAGTGCAGTGGTAAATTAACCAGGTGACCTGATGCCTTTAGAAATAACATGAATTCAGCCAGTGAGTGAACACCGATCTTTTCCATCTGATTTTGCAGTGAGTGCCATAAACACTTACCCCATTGTCTTGTCACTGTCTCCTGATCTGCAACTAGGAAACTTTACCTTGTCAAAAAATAAATATGAGGACAAGCTCACTTCCCCTTGTAACCCAATATTATCATAATTTTGCTTATTCTTGTTGTAGTTATTAAATTGTAATTTTACAAATCTCTTTAACTTTGTCCCATGAGGCGTCAACATGCGGAATGTCACTGAAGTTACCATGTTTATGCTGAAAGGTTTCACAGACAAGCCTGAACTGCAGATCATCTTATTTTTCCTGTTTCTAGCAATTTACCTCCTAACTCTGATAGGAAATTTAGGACTGATTGTACTGGTCATGGGGGATCCCCGACTTCACAACCCCATGTACTATTTTCTGAGTGCATTGTCATCCGTGGATGCCTGCTATTCTTCAGTAATTACCCCAAATATGTTGGTAGATTTTATGTCAAAGAGTAAAGTCGTTTCACTCCTTGGATGTGCAACACAGATGTTTCTCGCTGTTACTTTTGGGACCACGGAATGCTTTCTCCTGGCCGCAATGGCATACGATCGCTATGTAGCAATCTACAACCCTCTCCTGTATTCAGTTAGCATGTCACAAAGAGTCTATGTGCCACTCATCATTGCTTCCTATATTGGAGGCGTTTTACATGCTATTTTACACACAGTGGCCACATTTAGCCTATCCTTCTGTGCATCCAATGAAATTAGGCATGTCTTTTGTGACATCCCTGCTCTCCTTGCTATTTCCTGTTCTGACACTCACATGAACCAGCTTCTACTCTTCTACTTCGCGAGCTCTATTGAGATAGTCACTATCCTGATTATTCTGATCTCCTATGGTTTCATCCTGTTGGCCATTCTGAGGATGCATTCTGCTGAGGGGAGACGAAAGATCTTTTCTACATGTGGCTCTCACCTAACCGGGGTGTCCATATCTTATGGTACAGCTTTCTTCATGTACGTGAGACCAAGTTCCAGCTATGCTTTGGACCATGACATGATAGTGTCGATATTTTACACCATTGTGATTCCCATGCTGAATCCCGTCATCTACAGTCTGAGGAACAAAGATGTGAAAGAGGCCATGAAAACAGTGCTTAGGAAAAATTGGTTTATCAATAAAGTATCTTTACATGGCAAAAAATAAATTTAAAATATTAAGAGTGATATTTTGTGCCTCGATATCAAAGAGGTATGATTAAAATGTTTTGTTTTAGTTTATTAATGTATTTGTGTTTTCCAGGATATTTTAAAATAAAGATCATAGTTAACCATCTACCTATGCTGTCTTTAGATTAAAAAATTAAAAATTTTCCCTCATCAATTTGCTTCTTACTATGTTCTTCCTGAGATATGTGCATACACACATATATGTATGTGGATGCTGATACTGACCGTTATAACACAAATGTACATAATCATTACTTTTAGATGTTGGATATTGTTTCCTTTCATCTCCATGTAATGAAATATATAGGTTCTTATAGTTGCAGTTGTAAATAACATTATCATTTTGTCTGACTAGCTTAATCAAATACCACCTAATCAATAACAAAGTCACAGCTCACATTAGCCAGGAACACTTTCCATAAAGTCATTGCTGTCTGATTCCAGGGCAAAGCACTCTGCCCATCCTTGGATCCATGCACTGGCGGGAAACTCATCAAAACCCATGGCTCAGAGACCACAAAAAATGTTTTCAGATTCCTAGTGTCCTTACTGTCCTGTGTGTGAGGGTTCATTTCTCCCTATTTTGTTACTTCATCCAGAGCATAGCTATTACACTCATCTTTAATATGTCATAGGAAACAAAAGTCTAGGCATTGGCATTTATCAAGATCATACTTAAACTTAAGAATGACCAAAAAAACAGGACAATAACAAACAAACAAAAAAATGTACAAGTGACTGTCAGATTGAGTTCTTCCCAGAACTAAGCCTGGCCCACCTGTACAAAATTTCCTACAAGCCTGGCCCTGACTCAACTTTCAGCTCTCTTTTCCTTTGACCCCTGCCCCTCTGTGATGCCCTTGCACATGCTACCACTGCTCAGTGTCCAGGCATAAGAACCAAGGTACAGATGAGGGTCTCTTCTAAGCTCGTGTTTAGCCCTGCTTCCAACAGACCTCATTTCAGTGCAAAGGTGTGTTTCCATCAAAAACAATTTTAAGTTGTTATGTTCTCCCTTATTTCTTCCCATTCTCTCATTTTTATTTATTAATTTTTAATTATTATTTTATGAAAACATATTCTCTTCCCTGACAATCTCCTAAGAATTAGAGTCCATCCTAAGACTATTTCTCAAAATTAAGATTATTAAGTTTAAGAATCACGTCTCAGCTTTTATATGGAATACCTCTTACTGCCATGTATTCCTACCACAGACTCTCTACTTTTATTTTCTACTGTTTAGAGGCTTTCTCCACCACTGTTCACATGGTTCCTTTCTTAACATGTCAAAACTAAACCATGGTCACTGATATTGATTTTCTTTGTATATCCAATCATGAGATGGTGACTACTCGTGTGTGTGTGTGATTTAGCATTGAAGGGAGCCATAAACACAACTCAAATTCACAAAGATGGATAAGTTTTATGATTTAAAATTTTAAAATTCTGAATAAAAAGAAATCATAAATATAGTAAAACAAATAGCCATAGACAAAGAAAATAGATACAATTATGCATCTGTTAAATTAATAAATGCTAGACTAGTGTTTCATAGAACTACGGACAAAGAACACACATGGACAATTCACAAATGAAGAAACATTTTTAGACCAATGCATGCACTTAACTTTAATAACGGTCTGGAAAATGTGAGTGTAAAATGATATGAAACAATTTTCCACACTCATAACATTGGCAAACATTAAAAAGTCTGGGACTATCAAATGAGGAACAAAAATATGTAAACTTTATTATTGTCTGTTACAGAAAAGATTCAGAAGCAACCAAAATACTCATCTACTTTAAATACATGAACTAAATCCATAACAATCAAGATAATTAAATCTCAAAGTAGGATAGTTAAGCAATATATATGTATACCAAGCACAGAATATTGTAAACATCTTAAATCCACTTATATATTTTTAAAACCACATAACTAACAATTATATATAGTATAACGTATATACATAAGAGTAAAAGCATTTTATTTAAAAAAGAATATGGGTGATACTTGAGAACATTATACTAAGTGAAATAAGCTCATCATAGAAGGACAAATACTGCATGATACCATTTATGTGAGGTATATAAAATAGTCAAACATATAGAAGCAGAGGATAGAATGGTAGTTGCCAGGGGCTGAGGGAACAGGAAAATGTGTGTTGCTACTCAATAAATATAAAGTTTCAGTTGTGCAAGATAATTAAATTCTAGAGATCTGTTATGTATCACTGTGCCTATACTTAGCATTACTCTATTGTCTACTTAAAATTTTGTACAAGAGTAGATCTCATGTGAAGCGTTCTTATCAACAATAAAAATAAATAAAAAGATTAGAAAAAATAGTAAAAGGTTATAATAGTTGTTAGTTGTTGATTCTAGATGGGATGGAGGGCTGAGAATGGGTATTGAATCAATGGAAATTTAGCTTTTCTGTAATTATGTATTACTTGAAAATAATGATTCTTATAAAACTATTTTTAATGTAAGTAATGAAAACATGTTATCTATAATATCATTTTTCTGCATATTTATTTTGTGTGCCCGTAGATGTGTGTGTATGTCTCTTATAAATATTTTGAAAGGTGAAATTTTGTGATTCAGAGCTGGTATTGTCTTAAAGTTTTGTCTGCTTGATCAAGGGAAGTTTATTAAATAGCATATTCAAGATTTATAAAATGGAAAATAGACCTGTAAGATTCAAATGAGAAGTCAAGTCGTAAAAAAGCGTCAATAACAAAAAAAGTATAAAAGAAATAGTTTCTTTTTTTTAATCTTTACAATGTTATAGGAATGCTAAACAGATGGAGAAGTTGGCCGAGATCATAGGGGAAGGAAGTATCCAATGAAGCATAGAAGAGCCTGTATCTTTGGTCACATGAGGGCACCACACAATGAACATTACAGAGGAAGCTACCACGAAAACTTCATGTGGCTGTTTGGGCTCTGGGAAGAACCTCAAGGATTTAAGTACATTGTAATGAGAAATTGAAGTTGGTAAAAAGCATTGTAATTTCCTCTTTATTGTCCACAACTTGTTTTTTGCCTCATTAATTTTAGAGCTTAGAATGTGCTACAACCTTATTAAATAATAGCAACAAGAAGAAGAAAAAATAGTTTTGTTCTGCCATGGAGTACAGAATACTCTAGGGAACAATATGCAGGTAGTTACTACTTCATTATCAAAGCTAAAATCACATTAAAGACAGATTATGGCCCTGGAAACAAAATCCTCATATTTTACTTCAGAATTTTATGATAGATATTGTATTCATTCATTCATTCATTCATTCATTCATTTATCGTTCATTTCATCAGTCAATCAGTCTTTTGAAATATTTTTTGAACATCGACTTTTACCCGGATATCATTTTAGAAGTTGTTAATACAAAGGAAACTATTTAGACATGTCCTTTTCACTGATAAAGCTCATGGACTAGAAAATACCACATAAAAAGAAAAATTAAAAATTAATATATTTAATTACAATATTTATGTTTGAGGAAAGGTCACAAGGTTATATAAAAATATGTTTTGATCAAATAATTTTAATTAAAAACTATAAGTAAGATTAGGTTCATGATGGGTACCTTATTAATTTAATAAAAATATTTATATCGGTTTGCTTATAACCAATCATGTTTTGGTTATATGTTGCATGTCATCTGATATTTCTGGCAAATATACCATGGCATGTTCTTGACACAAAAATAGAGGCTTTCCATTCACTGTATTCCCCATATTCACACTAAAATTGAACACTGGAGACAGAGCCCTGTGCTTTCTAACTGTTGAATTTTCTCCATCCTGGGCCCAGCAACAACACTTCCCAGATACTAGGGTACAATTCAAAACGCACAAAGCGTGGAGTCATTGCATGTGATTGTTAATCAGTATGAGCAACGAGGAAAGTCCCTAAGCAGTTCCACATTTTTTATTCTTTGGGTAAAATTTTTGCATGGAAACTTGATTAACGAGCATTTAATTTGTCTTCTTTTCCCTGGGGAATCAGAACTTGATCTGGGGATTCTGGATCTCATGTTGAGGGACCAGGACCATATACAAACATATTTCAGTGGGAATGTCTTCGGGGACTTCAGACACTTGTAAAAAACTCTTTAGCATGCTTCATGCAGGAACCTTAGGAGTGGGTCTCAGCAGATGTCTGTGTACAGGGAGGGTAAACCAAATACTTTACTTACTACTAATTCTGGATGCGCGGATCGGTATCTTGGAAACTTTATTAATTCCAATCAGACCCAGGACCGAAATGATATTTGATCTGTTCTCTTTTCCAAGAGACTCGAATCTCTGCCCATTGACTGTTAACTAAAAGTGATGCTGATCCGACTTGAACAATAGTACATAGCAATCCTACTGATAAATTAGACCGCTACAGCATTTATATAGAATAATGAATAGTCATTACAGGGAATATATTTCATCTTAATATAAAAAGGAATGCTTTTTGTCATAGAACTGGCAGAACTGATGGATATTTTAGAGATCACTCTGTACTAGTCAGGAAGATTCTTAATTGTTTTGTCACATAAGATCTATGTCTTCAAGAAAGACCAAGTTTCGCTGGTTCAATAGTTCATCTCTAGTGGACACTAAGAGCTCGATCAGGCTGCAGTGTTTGTTCCTAGCACAACTGATGTTTAAAAAATTTAAGACAAAGTCTACAGTTAGTAATCAATGAAACATACTCATGAAATCATATCAGAAGGTATTTAAATATCATTTCTTGTCCAAATTAAAAGATAAAATGATTAACATTAGTTGTATTAAAATTTTTTTTGCTGAGAATGTTATTTTAGTAGACCTATAAAATGTTTAGATTTAAAAACAAATTTGAGAGTATATTTAGCACTCAAGCAAAAAATGTAATATACGATGGCATATTATGGAATTATATACTTGAAACCTATATAATTTTATTAAAAAATGCCCCCCATAAATTTAATTTAAAAAACAAATTTGAAAAAGAAATTTGTAAAAGATTAAAATTGCTTTTATCAGGAACTTTATTTCAGTGACACATACTTATCAGAATAAAAAGCAATCCTAGCTTTGCCTTAAGTTAAATTTCAGTAGACGATGGAATTCATAACAGGTAAAGATACATACTAGTTCATAGTAGACAATTAATAATTGCTATTGTTGATACTTTTTATGTTCCTGTTAAACTGAGGATAGATAAGCTTATCAAATAGATAGTCTCAGAGTGAAACATGTACCGAGTTGCTTGACGTGCAGCAAATGAGCAGGGAATGATATTTTGATCAAAGCGAGTGATGCCACAGTGTTTTCCAACAAGAGCTTACTTGCGCACTTCTTTTCAGATGCAGTGTTGGAAGACAAGGTGTGTGGAGAACTGCTACAACACCATCAGATGAGCTCATCAGACACATATTTGATGCACAAAATTAAGCATCTTTGAATTAAGACAAACAAACACCACAGAGTTAAGAGAATTAGATTGTGAGATAACATATTATGTGTTCCAGTGCTTTGAAGATGCAAAATAATAATTCGTTTGCTATTTCTATGTCAACTATTAAAGCACTCAGTCTGGCAGAATAAGTTACTGAGACAAATAAAAAACAAAAGCCTTGTTTAAAAAGTTATTCAAAACATGTTAATAATAACTCTTGGTACCAATTATTTTGCATTTGATGTTAGCAAGCTCTGTGCTAACTGACCTATATGTGTTCTATCTCATTTAATTGACACAAGACAATAGAAATACTTGAATAAAATCACATAGCTGGTAATTAGTGAAGTAACAGGCAACTAACCAACTAATCAAACAAACAAAACACATAAAATAAAACCATAAAACTTTCCGCTAACCAATACCTTATACAGACTCTTCAACTAACTTACTTTCATTGAGCCTCAATTGTCTCATCAGATATACAATAATTACATCCACCTTCTAGGACACTTCTGCAGAATAAGGAGAACATTGTTTCAAAATGCCAAACTCAGTGCTGGACACAGTACATTACACACTAAGCAATGATAGCAGTCTCCCCTATCACTTCTCTATCCAATTAAGGTGATCAAACTTTAACAAATCAAAACTATAAGCAATAACTTTGAAAAAATAAAAAAAGGCCTTAAACAATTTAAAGGAAAATGTAAAAGCTGGAAAGAGGAGGAATAGCTATCAGAATAAAATAATAGAGAAGAGTCAGAACAACTAAAAGTCAGAGTGATTTAGGGCAAGACTGGCTGATTTAGGAGAAAAACTAAAATGAGATTAATCAAAGAGGACACAGTTTCTGAATGATACTAAGAAGGAACAGTATTGAGATGGAGTCCATGGGCCACTGAAGCAGAGTAGTGTGATAGAATTTAGGTGAGAAATAAAATCTAAAATTTTAAGTATCTGTGAACACTTAAACATCTAATAATCTGGCATCGAACAAAAATTTTTTTACTGTCTATTAATATCTTTGTTTCCCCTATTCAATGATGAAAGCAACAAAGTCAGTGGCTCCAGGGAATCTCACTCAAGTGACTGAGTTCGTTATCATGGGAGTCTCAGACCGTCCAGAACTCCAGGTCCTCCTTTTCTTGGTTTTCCTGGTCATCTGTGGGCTGACCGTTGCAGGGAATGTGGGCATCATCACCCTCACCAGTGTTGACTCTCAACTTCAGACCTCCATGTACTTTTTCATCCTATACTTGTCCATCATCAATCTTGGAAACTCTACTGTTATTGCCCCTAAAATGCTGGTTAACTTTTTGATTTTGAAGAAAACCATAACTTAGTATGGATGTGCAGCCCAGCTGGGTGGATTCTTAGTTTGTATTGTGGCCAAGATATTTATGCTGGCTGCAAAGGCCTATGATCGCCATATGGCTATTTGCAACCCCCTGCGCTACGTGGTGGTGATGTCTCCACAGATCTGCCTTCTGCTGGTGTCCCTCACGTACTTCCACAGTCTGACCACAGCACTGACTGTCTCTTCCTGTGTATTCTCTGTGTCCTATTGCTCTTCCAACGCAATCAACCAGTTTTACTGTGATAACATTCCTTTGTTGGCATTGTCCTGTTCTGATACTTACATTCAAAAACAGCTTTGTTTGCCTTTTCAGGGACCAATTTATTTTTCTCTATGATTATTGTTCTAATATCCTACTTCAACATCATCTTGCCATTTTGAGGATATGTTCCTCAGAGGGGCAACAAAAAGCCTTTTCTAACTGTGCGTCTCACGTGACGGCTATCACTGTTCTACAGGACTCTTCTCTTCATGTATTTTCAACCGAGGACCAACCACTCAGTAGATACAGATAAAATGGCCTCGGTCTTCTACACACTAGTGATACCAATGCTGAATCCCCTCATTTACAGCCTAAGGAACAAGGATGTGAAGGACACATTGAAGA
>NW_011889376.1:144912-145248 GCF_000151845.1 Pteropus vampyrus
TAAAATGGCCTCGGTCTTCTACACACTAGTGATACCAATGCTGAATCCCCTCATTTACAGCCTAAGGAACAAGGATGTGAAGGACACATTGAAGACATTCCTGGATAACCCATGTCAATCTATCGAACCCATGTCAGTTTAAAACGACAGCTATCGTCATTTAAGGATTTCCTTTTGTTCCTGAAAATCCTGCTATTAAGTGAAATAGTTGAAAATCCCTTTAATTCCAATGGGAAAAATATTCATCCTTTTTATTCCAACCTCAAATACTCAATTTTCTCTTTAGAAAAAATGCATTATTTGACCAAAGAAAACCCACTTATATAAGTAATAAAC
>NW_011889376.1:146538-156957 GCF_000151845.1 Pteropus vampyrus
ATTAAAATATATAATATATAACTAAGTATCAAAATATATACTACTTATAAAGTGATTCTAACAACTAAAGCAGTTTGAGCTATAATGGTCAGAAAAAGTTACTAACAATTTTTAAAACACACTTTATAAAATGTGCATGGCAAAGATCCAGAAGAATATATTACTGAAAGATAAAGATTATTAATGTTTACATAATCATAAAAACTGATTGAGACATGAAGTCATGAAAGTATATTATTAATAAGTCTAGCCACGTGCCCAGGAGGAAAAGTAAAGAGATCTGGTGGTCAGCCAACCGTCTCTGCTGCTGGCTGGTCAGTTTTTTGTGTCGCTTCAGTAACTACTTCATCAGCAGTATCCAAACTGTCATTCTTAACATCGTTATGGACATTCAGATATTCAAATTATGTGTTTATTCACCCGTTATAATTTTTAAACTTTTTTCTTGACATGCAATGTGCTTACTGCATCTTCCTCTTTCAAATCCAGGTAAGTATAGATTTTTGTTAAAAATAATGTAGTAAGACAATAAGACGATATTCACTCTATAAAGTTAATCTGATTTAATTATTTATTGTGATCCTTTATATGTGCAAGCAATATATATGTATGTTCGATGTCCAGAGTATGAAATTCTTATATATTGATGGTAGAATGTATAATGATAAAAGAAGTGTTATATAGATTTATTCTTATTTAAATAAATTAAATGTGCTCATTTTACTCAAATCAGTGACCCTCTCCAGGAGATATTTCACAGATATGTTCATTCAGGGATCAGTGGGGTCCACTCACACAAAGTTGTTAACTGTGGTGATACATAGTGATCCTAAGAGTTGGTAAGTTAATTCCTATTACTATGGAAATGAACATATATTAAATGGGATCAGAGAGTAATTTTATTAAATGGAAGTAAGCAAAACACTGGTGTGTATGTACTAAAACGAATATACTTCAAAAACATTTACTTGAATGAGAACATTTAGGTATCATAATGAGTTTTATAACACCATAGGCATGCACATTAAAACATACATTATATTTACTTTATAAGCCTGTCTTCTTGTTAAAAGATATATACCAACTTCCCTAATGTGGAGATGGGAAATTGAAGTGAAAATACAAAATAAAGACTGATGCTGATTATGGACATGGAATGAGGGTATCATTAACTCAATTTAGTTCCTCATGTTAAAAAAAACTTGAATTACACACATATTCTTAATCTTTATTCCTTCTGGATTTTTAAAATACTATAGGACATGTTTAAAGATTTTTGTCTTCATCGTTAGACAAAAATCTTGGGAAGAAACCATTGTGAAATATGCTGACTGCAAATTAATTTCTGGGTAACTAAAACACATATCTAACAAAAAAATATACTCACTTCCAGATATATTTAGTGATGTGGTAAAAGATAAACAAATAACAAAGTAATGTAGATGAATTATATGTATAAAAAAAAAACCTTTGTCAATAAGAAAATTAAAGATACCCTGAATAATTAACCAAGACTCTGGCATAATTTCCTGTACTTCAGCGCTTTGGGAATAAGCAAGAACTTGCAGTCAAGCTCCGAGGGGAGAGTCTCAAAGGAGAGAAACAATCATAAATTCTTCTGACTGCACTCGTTATTTATCATGTTGGGGAACACAAAACCATACCTCTTTTCAGGTGAGTACATGGCACTGATCACCTGATCACTAGACTAGCTGCAGTGACAATTTTTGATGCCTGTCTTCAATTTAAATTTGAGAAATGAGAATAATCACCAATGAAAGATTCAGTAAATTATAACACATGTATTAATAATAATTTTTATGATGATATTTTCTAGTATAGTGTCTTTCCACAATTATTTTGTTCTTTGAGGGTCATAAGCTTCCTAATTTCTATATGTTATGATTTCGATATTTATATGCGGACTCTAAATCATAAACCTTCTGAGGTAGGTATAAGTAATTTTGGAAAGCTCCACCTAAAATGTCACCTAAGCAAAATGCTGATGGTCGGGACAAACTTATGGATGCTCCGTGAGTACCTGTGCCACAATTACTAATAGATTTCTGATAAGACCTCCAATTATTCAGTAATATGATATATTCACTATCTCTTATTAACATGCAGAGTTTCATTTGTGCTATAGATATTTGTGACCTTGTTTTACTAATACCCTGTAAGAGACTGGAATTTACATAATTCCCCCAAAAGCAAACCCTAAGGCAAGACTTGGGTATACTACCTTTATTTGGTAGGTTATTTCAGGAAACAAAAGTGAGGAAATAAGGAAGTAAGGACTGGGAAGGGAGGAAGCCAATGAAGTGTGAATAGAGTGTGGATTACTGCTGGAGCAGCTAAGGTTTTATCACCTGAGGTTCTGTGAAGTGTCCTTCAGGGATCTTCTAGAAGGCTAGGAAAGCTTGGGTGTTCATCCATTGATCTGTGTCTTTATCAGTGGGGCATTGCTCCTTGACACTTTAAATCTCAGGCACTTCTAGCCTTGCACATGGACGAGCAAGCTCCCAAGACCGTTTGCTCTCAGAAAAATAAGTAAAACACTTGAAACCTATATGATTTTATTAACCAGTGTCACCCTAATAAATTTTTAAAAATGATATGCGAAACTGCCAGCATTCTAAAAAAAAAGTCTACTGTGACTGTAGGCCAAGTCAGAGGTGCTGCAAAGTGACAAAGGATGGGGAGACAGATGTGTCTGCTATAGTGATATTTGCAAGACCAAGATGATGGCAAAGCCAAAATAATATACAATAGATTCTTTGACTTAGACAAATATGTCCGTGGCACCATAATGATAGGATGTCTTTTGCCCCTAATATCTTCGCATTAAATTTCTTTTCATATGGATCCTGGGGATAAAAGCTGGGAAGGAGCTCTTAACACATTTACGGTATGGGTAAAACCAAATTTTAAATCAGGACAATTAAAGAGTCAAGGAAGATCAATTCTTAGAATAATTATTAATCGCGTACATGCATCCTACAATAAGTATTGATGCACGTAGCACTCCTTAAACACTTAGAGTTCTTGGCTTAGTTATTCACTTTTCTCTTGTCATGTGCCGAAATGCATTAGGGAAGTTTTCTTCTTAATCTGTTATTCTTCATGTTATGAATCACACATATCAAAAGTGAAGAGGGAAAAATATTGTTTGAAGATTGGAAAGAGAAGGATAAGAGTCTTTCCCATACATCTCCACGAGTCCCAGTTACATGACACAGGTGTTGACAAACTATGAGACTCAGCTCACTCAATTTTCCCAACGTGTTTGAGAATCTAGCATAATGGCATATAATTATAATGAAGAAGTACAGTTTTTAAAAATCTCCAACAATTATGACAAGCTACGTAATAGTGGTTTGGGGATTGGCATTGAATTCCACAGCCAGCGAGTTTACCACTGCACATCTTAAGTTACAAAATGTGGATATTTGCTAAGTAGGATTTGAGAAGCAGTATATTTTGTCAGATTCCAAAACTATAACTAGAAAAGTTTCATGTTGGTTTTACATCTGTCACTGATGCCACACAATTGCACTAGTTGTCCTTTATTGAGATAATGCAGTGTATTTCATACACCAAAGAATGGAAAAATATAGAAGGGCTTATGGTCTTTCTAGCTGTGTTCGATGACAAAAGCATGTTCTGTGTCCATGTTTTATTATTGTAAAGTAATAAGTATGTATGTACTTCTGCTGATGTTAACTAATCCAAAAACTCTTGAGCTTGACATATTTTCAGAGACATTTAAAAATATATGACAAACCCTCAGCCAACGTTATACTTAATGATGAAAAACTAAAATTTTTTTTAATCTTCCTTCTTTCTGTCATTTCTTTGAATAAGAATATGATTTTGTGAATTTGACTATCCTATTTATCTCCTTTGAGGTTATTTGCATATTTTATAGAATACTCAGTTGAGATTGAGAGTTTGCACTTGCAAAGGAAGACATCCTTGGGCTTCAGGTCCATTTTCTATGTCCTGGTGCAACTCTGAAGTTTGTGCTTCCTTCACAAAAGAGTGAGGATCCTTGCTCAGTTTCTAGTTTCTTTACAACTAGTGCATGGGCTGGGGGTGGAGAGGTGTGGTCAGATAAATCGATTAACTCGTTTGAGGTTCAGAAGAACTTCAGAGATTTGTAGAATACGGTGGATGTCAGGTTGAAGAGGTTTGCCAAATATACAAACTGATGTGGAATCTTTTTTCGCATATAACTTTTAGTCGCTTAAGAGAGTAAATTTTGCCATTTCCCCTGTTTAGTTGCTGCTAATGAATTATTCCTTTTTTGTAAATATTTTGATAATATTGAGAATAGCTTTTTAGATAGAGTGAATTTTTGAGGCAGAATTAATCTGTCAAATTAATCTTGAATTTCTATTTTGATTTTCTTGAAACTTACATTTATTTAGAGACACTCAGAAGTTCTAGTTTTTAAGGCTATAAGAGCTTAAACATTTTCTTTTTACATTAAATTCTTGACCGGTGTGGGATTGATTTTTATATGGATGAACTAAATATTCTATTTCATCATCTTCTATAGAGATAATCTCTTTTTCCAGCTCTATGTATTGAATAGACCATTTATGTCTGACTGTCCAAAATGCCACCTCTGTCACAGACTACAGTTCTATATTATCGTGAGTTTTTTGAGTTGTGAATTTTGATCCATTAATCCATTCGTCCGTTTTTGTGTCTATGCCACAGAGTCTTAACAAATCTAATTTTGTAAGTTTTAATATCCGATAATGCAGGTCTTTTCAAAATTGTCTTGCTTCTTCTTTATAATTTGTAGTTTAAAAATACATTTAAATTGGTGTCAAATTATATAAAATATTCTAGTGAGATTTTGATTGAAAAGACTTTAAACTAAGAGATTGATTTGAGCAGAATTGATATTTTTATAATAGTGAATAGTACAATCCAGGAGCATAGAATTTCTGCTAATTTACTTAGGACTTCTATAATGTTTCTCATAAACTTTTAATTCCTCTTCTTTTAAGAGTAAGTTCAGTCTAGTTTTTATAAGATATTCTATCAAGTTGAGAATTTCCTTTAAAACTTAATTTCATGTTTTTTGTATACTCTAAACAGTACTATTTATTCATCTATTCAAATGTTCTTATTTTAATTCAATCTGATAATGTGATAAATGATACTTATAGACTTTTCAACTCAAACATTCAGCCAAATTCCATCAACTAAGCTTGAACATAGTATATTGTATTTTTATACACTTTTGGAATTGACATCAATGATATGTTCATACTGTTTAGGATGTTAATATCTATATAAGTGAAATGGTAGTCATGAATATATTGCTTTTTATTATATCTTTTTTATTTAAATCATGATTTTGCTATCCTCTTAGGATGCTTTGCTGTTCAGTCATTAGTTTTATACTCTGAAAAATTTTGTATGAAATTTAGATGATTTTTTTCCATGAAAGATTAGAAGGACCCACCTTTAAAACAATCTGAAGGGAAAAGAAGTTAAAGAAATAAAGGTAAAGAAAACACAACCATTAATTTAAAATTTAATACTCATAAAAGTATAGTGGAATTTAAATTTAGAAAACCAAATGCATAGTGGAATGAGAATATTATTTTGATATAGGAATTATAATGAAGAGAAGCAAATCAGTATATTAAATGAGTTAATAATGATTTTCCTTAGAGATTGGGACTGAAGTTGCAGGGTCAAAAGGTCAAAAGCTATATTACTTTGTATTGTAATTCTTTCTAAAATTTCTTTAAAATCTATTTAACCAAATATGTGTCTTTTAAATAAAAAAACATTTAAAAAATATCAGATTTCCCAATGTAAGCTAAACTGTTCTTTATTTTAATTAAGTGTATTAGGGTAACATTGGTTAATAAAAGTATATAGGTTTCAAGTGTGCAATTTAATAACACGGCATATGTATATTGCATTGAATGTTCACCACGCAACGTTAAATTGTCTTCCATCACTATATATTTGACCCTCTATACCCTTATCTACCTCCCCCTCCTCCCCTTCCCTCGAATAACCACCAAACTATTGTATGAGTCTATGTTTCTTTATATTTCTAATGATAGTCTGTTGACAGAACATAAAGTATTATACATAATTTGCAATAATAAGCAGTTTGTGACACAAAAAATAAAATGGTTTCTGAATATGTTAGATTACAATGGTTTCTAAATGTAGTTCTACATTTAATGATGGAGGTGGGTCTCAACTTAAATTGTTGCTCTTAAAAACCTTGGATTTGAATTAGCTATGATGGGTTTTCATACTAAAAGTTCACCAGATGGTATCTTCTGAAATCTAATGACTCTTCTGATGGTTTTCCCCACAGTAATTTCCCTTAATGGCCTAGATGGAACAGCAAAACCTAACAGTGCTGAAAGAATTCATTCTCATGGGAATCACAGACCACCCTGAGCTGCAGGCCCCCTTCTTTGGGGTGTTCCTTGTCATCTATGCGGTCTCAGTGGTGGGCAACTTGGGCTTGATCATCCTGACCAAGGTGGATTCCAGGCTGCAGACACCCATGTACTTCTTTCTCACACACCTGGCATTTACTGATCTTGGTTATTCAACGGCTGTAGGACCAAAAATGCTAGTAAATTTTCTTGTAGATCAACATACAATCTCCTATAATTGGTGTGCTACTCAACTCACTTTCTTCTGTATGTTTATTGCTAGTGAAATTATCCTTCTGTCAGCAATGGCTTATGACCGTTATGTGGCCATCTGCAACCCTCTGCTCTACACAGTCATCATGTCACAAAGATTATGTCAGTTGCTGGTGGCAATATCCTATCTATATAGTGTCTTTTTGTCTTTGCTGATCACCATAAAAATATTTGTTTTGCCATTTTGTGGGTACAATGTCATCAAGCATTTCTACTGTGATAGTCTACCATTGATATCTTTGCTGTGCTCAGACACACATGAAATTAAATTGATAATTCTCATATTTGCAGCTTTTACTTTGATGTCATCTCTTCTGATAGTCCTTGGGTCCTACACCCTAATTCTTGCTGCCATCCTCAGGATGCACTCTGCTGAGGGCAGGCACAAGGCCTTCTCCACCTGTGGATCACACCTGACAGTGGTGGTTCTATACTATGGTACTCTCTTCTTTATGTACGCACAGCCCAAGTCCAAAAATTCATCTGATACTGATAGAATGGCCTCTTTATTTTACACTTTGGTGATACCCATGCTGAATCCCATGATCTACAGTTTGAGGAACAAAATGGTGAAAAATGCCCTGACTAGAACCTGGAACATGTGTGCCAATATCCTATTGAAAATTCATTGTAAGATATGCTAGCAATAGATTATGTATTAGTCAATGTATATTATAACTGGATTGTTCAACAATGTGCTTCTACCTCCTTGGATGAGCCAGATTCAATGTGATAAGTACAGAAATAAAGAAAATTATTCATCAGACAAAATGTAGCACTAACGATGAGTACACTCGGATCCTACTTTAAATAATAATTTTTACTCTCAAGTTTTTGAAGTCTATTTGCTGCCACTAAACATTTATTTTTATAAAGCCAACCTGTATATTACATTAGCAATTTTATCTGTAGTGCCTAACATGGTAAAGAGACAATAACAATGATGCTCAATAGATTTTATATAAGTGTATTCATTCAAAGAAATAAACATGTACTCTTAAGTTTAACAACAAAAACCACTCACTCTACAGGACTTAGAGAAAACACAAAATACAGGTAGAATGAGAAGTGGGCTATATAGTATGATAGATGATATTGAGCAATATGAAAATGAAATAAAGCAAGTAACCCGAACGGAGCTCAAATTTTAGCTAAGGTTGTCATTGAGACCTCTGTGAAGATGACATTTAAATGAACAACTGAGAAGGATAATGAGTTCACTATATGGACATTTAAAGAAAGAGACCTAGGCTTTGCTGGTCCACAGAGAGAGAACTGTCAATGAAACAGTTCTTAAGTGACGATATCAATGTTATGTTAAGGAACAGAGTCAAAGACTGTTGGAGCATAAAATGTGATTAGGAAGTGGAGGAGATAAGGAAGGACTTGTAACAGATTTTAACCCAGTAGGACCATATAGACTATATATAGACAACTTGCCCTTTCTTCTGATTGATTAAAAAAAAAAAAAAACCCTAGAGGATTTAGAGTGAAA
The DNA here is from genome assembly GCF_000151845.1 of Pteropus vampyrus. Classification (NCBI taxonomy): domain Eukaryota; kingdom Metazoa; phylum Chordata; class Mammalia; order Chiroptera; family Pteropodidae; genus Pteropus; species Pteropus vampyrus. The sequence goes on from NW_011889376.1 coordinate 154,735, forward strand.
GACCGATTTAATGTATCTTTTGTTAAATGACAACTCTGACTGCTATGCAAATAATAGACTGTAGGATACCAAGTCTTGGAAATGAGAAATACTGCAGAGGTTTATTCATGATAATTTGGGAGAGAACAGAGGCTTAAGCAAACTTGGAAAGTCAGAGAATGAGAAATGATTAGAGCCTTGGCATATTTATAAGAAGAGATCAATAACATTGTTCATATTTACATGATTTTTTAAAAGCTTGAAAAAAGTTTAATAATTTTAAAAGAATAGAAAAACGAGTTCCAGAGCTCACCTGAAGGCATGTTGAATACTCTTTCTGCTTCTATTAATATTATGTAATAGAGACCAAATTTAACATTAAAAAAATAAGAAAAATACAACAAAACATAAAGAAAGAGATAAGAAACAAGTTTCCAAAACATTGACATCAGGCAATGAAGGACAGTTTCCCTGAGAGATGAGGAACAAATGAGGTGAATCCTATGATTGCCTACCCTTCCTGGTCTAAGAGAGATTCCAGGCTGCACTGTCATATGGGCAAACTTAAGTGAAACCTAGAAGAATTTAATAGAAGAGACAGAGATGACAGTCCACGGACCAAGGTAGCTAGAGTTTGCAAGACAGACTGCCAAAGTCAAGGGTCTTCATTGAGAAAGGAAAGTGGATCTCTGCAAAGAATCTTTCTCAATTGCTCAACAGAACAACTGATCGGCACAGGCAACTGGTAAACACCTAAGACTAAAAATAAAAATCATCTGAAAGGATTAAATACAGCAGTGCCCAGAACTCAAACAGAGGCAGGAATTGTGCCAATTTGGTGAACAGAAAGTAGAAAAACTCATAACTCATGGGGCTTTATGTTGAATACTCAAGAAAGTTTACTCCAGTAGAGGAGAATAATTAACCCTAAAGTGAGCATTGCTATTTGTCCATCTAAGAAATGATAAAAACAATATCTGAAAGGACACACACACACACACACACACACACACATACACACACACATCCCTCAGTCTTTGCTCCTAAAGGCCCTCAAATGATTGTAGGAGGCCCACCCACATTCTGGAGGGTAATTGGCTGTAATCAAATGTACTGATTAAAATGTTAACCTTTAAAAAAATCTTCACAGCAACATCTAGACCAAGCTTTAACCAAAGAATTAGGCACCATAACCTAACCATTGGACACAAAAATTAACCATCGAAGCAGAAAAAAAAGAAAGTTAATCAAGAGTAAAAAAGTAAGAACATAATACAGAAAGAGAAAATAAATCTAACTCTCTGGTGAATGCATATTGTTCTAGGCAATTAAAATACACCCCATTTTGCATGCTGCAAAGTTTTCAAATTCTTCAGAGACAATCGAGAAACTGCTTTAACTTTGAATGTAGAATGTGTTGAATTAAGTTTGACAGACTAAAAACCAAATGAATTGTAATATTTAATGAATTAATCTCTCTAAAATTTTCACCTCCATTTAGGTATTCTGAAAAGAATCAAGATTTTTGAAGAACATGGATCATAATCAAATATCAAATTGTATAATTTATGTTTTGTTCCATTTTTTTTAATGCTTAGCATTATATTGTCCTTTTTGGGTAAATATTTAGTCATTTGCACTGCTTTTGGAAATCTAATTTCTTGATAATCTATGTTTTTCTACTCAAAATTCTGTGGTGAAAATGGGAAAATGATAAGAAAAAATAAGAAATATAATTTTCTTTCAGAGTATTACACTTGGTTATATATTGCTGATTTTGGACTCAGTGAAATAATACCCAGGTAACTATTATTTAAAAGTTACAATTAAATAACTTCATTATAAGTAATTAAAATTACAACAACAGCAACAAAAAAAACAATTATTTTTAATTTAAAACAATGCCTTGGGGAAAGATGACAAGCTGTATTAATCAAAGGGAGGTACAGAGAAAAGAACTTATGTAGAAGAGGTCAAAAGAGAAACGATGAAAATAAAAGTAAACTTTAATAAATGTAATAAAATCAATCTATGTTTTAATGCAATTAGGAGTCACAAGTAAAAGCTAAACCCCAATACAATTTTTGCTGTCAGTTCAGTGATAGACCTGGTGCGAGGAAGGTTACACAATATTTAGAATCTGGATGCTCCTCATCCAGCTCCATAACTAGGGTCATGTGTGATGTTAGGTTTTCCCTCCAAAATTTACTCCTCTTTTAAAAAGCAGAAATTTAAATGACAAAA
>NW_011889376.1:158901-164302 GCF_000151845.1 Pteropus vampyrus
TATAAGTAAGATTAGGTTCATGATGGGTACCTTATTAATTTAATAAAAATATTTATATCAGTTTGCTTATATCCATTCATATTTGGGTTTTATGTTACATGTCATCTGATATATCTGGCAAATATACCATGGCATATTCTTGACACAAAAATAGAGGCTTTCCATTCAGTGTATTCCTCATATTCACACTAAAATTGAACACTGGGGACAGAGCCCTGTGCTTTCTAACTGTTGAATTTTCTCCATCCCAAGTCCAGCAACAACACTTCCAGATACAGGGCTACAATTCAAAACACACAAAGCGTGGAGTCATTGCATGTGATTGTTATTCAGTATGAGCATCCAGGAGAGTCCCTGGCTGTTCAACATTTTTATTCTTTGGGTAAAACTTTTGCATGGAGACTTGATTAACGAGCATTTAATTTGTCTTCTTTTCCCTGGGGAATCAGAACTTGATCTGGGGGTTCTGGATTTCATGTTCAGGGACCAGGACCATATACAAACATATTTCAGTGGGAATGTCTTCGGGGACTTCAGACACTTGTAAAAAACTCTTTAGCATGCTTCATGCAGGAACCTTAGGAGTGGGTCTCAGCAGATGTCTGTGTACAGGGAGGGTAAACCAAATACTTTACTTAATACTAATTCTGGATGTGCGGACAGATATCCTGGAAGCTTTATTAATTCCAATCAGACCCAGGACCGAAATGATATTTGATCTGTTCTCTTTTCCAAGAGACTCGTATCTCTGCCCACTGACTGCTAACTAAAATGATTCTGATTCAACTTGAACAATAGTACACAACAACCCTACTGATAAAGTAGACCGCTACAGCATTTATATAGAATAACGAATAGTCATTACAGGGAATATATTTCATCTTAATATAAGAAGGAATGCTTTTTGTCATAGAAATGGCAGAACTGATGGATGTTTTAGAGATCACTCTGCGCCAGTCAGGAAGATTCTTAATTGTTTTGTCACATAAGATCTATGTCTTCAAGAAAGACTAAGTTTCACTGGGGGCAATAGTTTGTCTCTATGTTTCTGGTGAACACTGGGAGCTCAATCAAGATGCAGTGTTTGTTCCTTGCACAACTGATGTTTAAATAAATTTAAGACAAAGTCTACAGTTAGTAATCAATGACACATACTCTTGAAATCATATCAGAAGATATTTAAATATCATTTCTTCTTCAAATTAAAAGATAAAATGATTAACATTAGTTGTATTTAAAACTTTTTTTTACTGAGAATGTTATTTTAGTAGACCTATAAAATGTTTAGATTTAAAAACAAATTTGAGAGTGTATTTACCACTCAAAGTCAAATATGCAATATACAGATGGCATATTATTGAATTGTATGCTTGAAACCTATATAATTTTATTTAAAAATGTCACCCCAATAAACTTAATTTAAAAAACAAATTTGAAATGGAAATTTGTAAAAAATTAAAATTGCTTTTATCAGGAACTTTATTTCAGTGACACATACTTACCAGAATAAAAAGCAACCCTAGCTTTGCCTTAAGTTAAATTTCAGTAGAAGATGGAATTCATAACAGGTAAAGATACATACTAGTTCATAGTAGACAATTAATAATTGCTATCATTGATACTTTTTTTGTTCTTGTTAAATTAAGGCTAGATAAGTTTATCAAATAGATTGTCTCAGAGCGAAACATGTACCGAGTTGCTTGACATGCAGCAAATGAGCAGGGAATATTTTGATCAAAGTGAGTGATGCCAGTGTTTTCCACCAAGAGCTTACTCGTGCACTTCTTTTCAGATGCAGTGACGGAAGAAAAGATGTGTAGAGAACTGCTACAACACCATCAGATGAGCTCATCAGACACATATTTGATGCACAAAATTAAGCATCTTTGAATTAAGACAAACAAACAAACACCACAGAGTTAAGAGAATTAGATTGTGAGATAACATATTATGTGTTCCAGTGTTTTGAAGATGCAAAATAATAATTCATTTGCTATTTCTATGTCAACTATTAAAGCACTCAGTCTGGCAAAATAGGTTACTGAGACTGAAATAAAAAACAAAAACCCTGTTTAAAAAATTATTCAAAACATGTTAATAATAATTACTATTGGCATCGATTATTTCGCATTTAATGTTAGCAGGCTCTGTGCTAACTGACCTATATGTGTGCACTATCTCATTTAATTCACACAAGCCAATAGAAATACTTGAATAAACTCACGTAGCTGGTAATTAGTGAAGTAACAGGCAACTAACCAACCAATCAAGCAAACGAAACACATAAAGAAAACCATAAAACTTTCTGCTAACCCATATCTTATACAGACTTCAACTAACTTACTTTCATTTGTCTAATCAGATATACAAATAATTACATCCACCTTCTAGGACACTCCTGCAGAATAAGAACATTGTTTCAAAATGCCAAGCTCAGTGCTGGACACAGTACATTACACACTAAGCAATGATAGCAGTCTCCCCTATCACTTCGCTATCCAAATAAAGTGATCAAACTTTAACAAATCAAAACTGTAAGTAATAGCTTTGAAAAAATTTTTAAAAGGGCTTAAACAATTAAAAGGAAATGTAAAAGCTGGAAAGGGGAGGAAATGCTACCAGAATAAAATAATAGAGAAGAGACCAAAAACTAGAAGTCAGAGAGATATAGATCAGGACTGGCTGATATAGTAGAAAAAAGAAATGTGATTAATCGAAGAGGACACAAGTTTCTGAATGATACTAAGAAGGAACAGTATTGAGATGGAGTCTGTGGGCCGCTGAAGCAGAGTAATGTGGTAGAAATTGGGAGAGAAACAAAATCTGAAATTTTCAGTATCCGTGAACACCTAAACACTTAATAATCTGGCATCTAACAAAAATTTTTTTACTGTCTATTAATATCTTTGTTTCTCCAATTCAATGATGAAAGCAACAAAGTCAGTGGCTCCAGGGAATCTCACTCAGGTGACTGAGTTCGTTCTCATGGGAGTCTCAGACCGTCCAGAACTCCAGATTCCCCTTTTCTTGGTTTTCCTGGTCATCTATGGACTGACCATGGCTGGGAATGTGGGCATCTTCACCCTCCCCAGTGTTGACTCTCAACTTCAGACCTCCATGTACTTTTTCATCCTACACTTGGCCATCATCAATCTTGGAAACTCTACTGTCATTGCCCCTAAAATGCTGGTTAATTTTTTGGCTTTGAAGAAAATCATATCCTACTATAAATGTGCAACCCACTGCGTGGATTCTTAGTTTGTATTGTGGCCAAGATTTTTATGCTGGCTGCAATAGCCTATGATCGCCATATGGCTATTTGCAACCCCCTGCGCTACATTGTGGTTTTGTCTCCACAGGTCTGCCTTCTGCTGGTGTCCCTCATGTACTTCCACAGTCTGACCACAGCACTGACTGTCTCTTTTTGTGTATTCTCTGTGTCTATTGCTCTTCCAATGTAATCAACCATGTTTACTGTGATAACATCCCTTTGTTGGCATTGCCCTGTCCTGATACCTACATTCCAGAAACAGCAGTGTTTGCCTTTTCGGGGACCAATTTGTTTTTCTCTATGATTATTATTCTAATATCCTACTTCAACATTATCCTTGCCATTTTGAGGATATGTTCCTCAGAGGAGTGACAAAAAACCTTTTCCATCTGTGCATCTCACGTGACGGCTGTCACTGTGTTCTACAGGACTCTTCTCTTCATGTATTTGCACCCGAGGACCAACTACTCATTAGATACAGATAAAATGGCCTGGGTCTTCTACATGCTAGTGATACCAATGCTGAATCCCCTCATTTACAGCCTAAAGAATAAGGATGTGAAGGACACATTGAAGAGATTCTTGGATAACCCATGTTAATCAATCAAACCCAAGTCAGTTTAAAACTACAGTTATCGTCATTTAAGGATTTCCTTTTGTTCCTGAAAATCCTGCTGTTAAGTGAAGAGTCAATAAATAGTTGAAAATCCCTTTAATTTCAATGGGAAAAATCTTCATCCTATTTATTCCAACCTCAAATACTCAATTTTCTCTTTAGAAAAAATGCATTATTTGACCAAAGTAAACCCACTTATATAAGTAATAAACAATAATTTGAAGATACAGATTAAAATCAAAGGGAAGTTTCTGAAGAGTTTTTATCATTTCTAAACAGGGAAGGCCTGACAGTCGATGGGAGAGGTAAGCGAGACTCATTTCTCTAAAAGTGGTCAGTATAAGTTCGTCTACTTTGCCACAGATATCTTTTGTTCAACTCATAAAAGTATTGTTATGTTTGCAGCATTTTATCCATCAATTTTGGACCCATATTTTTTATCTTGTGCTGAAAACAAATTTATGTAACAAAAAATAACAATAAGCCTCTAGGTGAAAATAAAAATGAAATTAGAAAAGTTTACATATACATGGAAATGAGACATGTGGCAACACAGACTGAAAAGTTTATCGAAAAGGAGCTTTTACTTTCTGTCCATCTCACTTGGTGCATGTAAGCAAAACAAAATGTTGATATGCATCAAAAGATAGTGTAAAAATAAACTTTTTCCTGTTATATTTTCATACTAAAAACTATTGTGTAGAATTAATTTTCTTTGTTATGAAATCATTTAGAATATTTGCTTAGTGTGTTTTGGAGTAAAATGTTATTAGACTAACAAATATGTAATTGTCTTGAAAGTGACAATGATTCTCAAGGCCACTCATGACCCTCGACCAAAAAACAAAAAAAAAAAGTTATCAGTCATTGTGTGCCATATTTCTGTCTATACATGTGAAACACTGCTAACATACAATGGAGTGAGAAAGAGGGAGTGTGACATGGGAAGTAAAGATAATAGAGATTGACACAATTCAGAACTTTTTCGTTTCAAAGGTAAAATTGAAATTTTTTAAGGTCAAAGGTAAAACTACCTCAGCCACAAAGGTAAAGTTCTATCTCAATAGAAATGAAAAAGCCCTTTCAAAGAAATCATTCAAAAATGAAGTCAATTCACTGCAGACATGGGTGGAAGGAGGTCAAACAGCATCAGGCCTCCTTATTCTTAGAGTAACTTCACAACCGGGCTGCAAAAGAACTTCCCACATGCCCTTCTCAAATATTCCCCCAACCTTAAACCATCATGCTGGCTTCTATCTCTTACTCAGTCTTGACTCTCCTTTTATTTCTTTCTGTATTTCAGTGAAAGGCTATAAAAATGTTCGTCCCTTCTAATAAACACAACTATTACTTTATGAATCTTGAGATGTTTCCATCATTGATGGCCCTGCTTGTCACCTTCTATTCCAAGCTTCTGTACAGGATCACTTTTGACTCTTTCATACTTGGAAAAGTAGTTTTATAAACAACAACCATTATCTGGGTTGGAGCAATTTTCTTTACAAAAACATCTG
>NW_011889376.1:164985-167409 GCF_000151845.1 Pteropus vampyrus
TATGTTCATTCAGGGATCAGTGGGGTCCACACATACAAAGTTGTTAACTGTGGTGATACATAGTGATCCTAAGAGTTGGTAAGTTAATTCCTATTACTATGGAAATGAACATATATTAAATGGGATCAGAGAGTAATTTTATTAAATGGAAGTAAGCAAAATACTGGTGTGTATGTACTAAAACGAATATACTTCAAAAACATTTACTTAAGTGAGAACATTTAGGTATCATAATGAGTTTTATAACACCATAGGCATGCACATTAAAACATACATTATATTTACTTTATAAGCCTGTTTCTTGTTAAAAGATATATATCAACTTCCCCAATGTGGAAATGGGAAATTGAAGTGAAAATATAAAATAAAGACTGATGCTGATTATGGACATGGAATGAGAGTATCATTAACTCAATTTAGTTCCTCATGTTAAAAAAACTTGAGTTACACACATATTCTTAATCTTTATTCCTTCTGGATTTTTAAAATACTATAGGACATGTTTAAAATGCTGACCGTGAAGTAATTTCTGCGTAACTAAAACACATATCTAACAAAAAAAATATACTTACATCCAGATATTTTAATGATGCAGCAAAAATTAAGCAAATAACAAAGTAACGTGGATGAATTATATGTAAAAAACAAAAAAAAAAACCTTTGTCAATAGGAAAATCAAAGGTACCCTGAATAATTAACAAAGACTCGAGCATAATTTCCTGTTCTCCAATACTTTGGGAATAAGCAAGAATTGCAGTCAAGCTCCCAAGGGAGAGTCTCAAAGGAGTGAAACAATCATAAATTTTCTGACTGCACTCAAGTTATTCATCATGTTGAGGAACACAAAGCCAGACCTCCTTTCAGGTGAGTAGATGGCATTGATCACCTGATCACTAGACTAGCTGCAGGGACAATTTTTGGTGCATGTCTTCAATTTAAATTTGAGAAATGAGAATAATCACTAGTGCCAGACTCAGTAAATTATAAAACATGAATTAATAATAACTTTTTATGACAATATGCTTCAATAAAGTGTCTTTCCACAATTATTTTGTTCTTTGAGGGTCATAAGCTTCCTAATTTCTATATGTTATGATTTCGATATTTATATGAGGACTCTAAATCATAAATCTTCTGAGGTAGTTATAAGCAATTTTGGAAAGCTCCACCTAAAATGTCATCTAAGCAAAATGCTGATGGTCGGGACAAAGTTACAAATGCTCCGTGAGTACCTGTGCCTCAAATACTAACAGATTTCTGATAAAACCTCCAATTATTTAGTAATATGATATATTCACTATCTCTAATTAACATGCAAAGTTTCATTTGTGCTATAGATATTTGTGACCTTGTTTTACTAATACCCTATTAAAAGACTGGAATTTACACAATTCCCCCTAGAGCAAACCCTGAAGTGAAGACTTGGGTATATTATGTTTATTTGGTAAGTTATTTCAGGAAACAAAAATGAGGAAATGAGGAAGAAACGACTGCAAAAGGAGGAAGCCAATGATGTGTGAATAGAGTGTGGATTACTGCTGGAACAGCTAAGGTTTTATTACTGAAGATGCTGCGAAGTGTCCTTCAGGGATCTTCTAGAAGGCTAGGAAAGCTTGGTCGTTCATCCACTGATTCGTGTCCCTTATCAGTCAAGCACAGCTCTTCGACACATTAAATCTCAGGCACTTCCAGCCTGCCTTGCATATAGACCGAGCAAGCCCTCAAGATGGTTTGTAAAATAAGTAAAACACTTGAAACCTATACAATTTTATTAACCAATGTCACCCCAATAAATTAAAAATAAAAATAGAAAATGAGAAGCTGCCAGCATTCTTGAAAATGTCTACTGAGGTTTTAGGCCAAGTCAGAGGTGGCCCAAAGTGACAAGAAATGGGAAGACAGATGTGTCTGCTATAGAGATATTTGCAAGACCAAGATGATGGCAAAGTCAAAATAATATACAATAGACTCTTTGACTTAGACAAATATGTCCATGGCCCCATAATGATAGGATGTCTTTTGCCCTTAATATCTTTGCATTAAATTTCTTTTCTTATGGATCATGAGGATAAAACCTGGGAGGTATCTCTGAATGCATTTATAGTGTGGACAAAGCCAAGTTTTAAATCAGGACAATTAAAGGGTCCAGGAAGATCAATTCTTGGAAAAATTATTAATCGGGTACATGCATCCTACTGTCAGTATTGGTGAACGTACCACTCTTTAAACATTTCAGAGTTCTCAGCTTGGTTATTCGCTTTCTTCTCTTGTGCTGAAATGCATTAGGGAAGTTTTCTTCTTAATCTGTTGTTCCTCGTGTTATAAATCACACGTGTCAAAAGTGAAGAGGGAAAATTATTGTTTGAAGGTTGGAAAGAGAAGAGTAAGAGACCTTCCCACACCTCTCCACAAGTCTCAGTTATA
>NW_011889376.1:168429-170010 GCF_000151845.1 Pteropus vampyrus
CTTTTCTTATGGATCATGAGGATAAAACCTGGGAGGTATCTCTGAATGCATTTATAGTGTGGACAAAGCCAAGTTTTAAATCAGGACAATTAAAGCGTCCAGGAAGATCAATTCTTGGAAAAATTATTAATCGGGTACATGCATCCTACAGTCAATATTGGTGAAAGTATAACTCCTTAAACACTTCAGAGTTCTCAGCTTGATTATTCACTTTCTTCTCTTGTAATGTGCCGAAATGCATTAGGGAAGTTTTCTTCTTAATCTGTTGTTCCTCGTGTTATAAATCACACATGTCAAAAGTGAAGAGGGAAAGTTATTGTTTGAAGGTTGGAAAGAGAAGAGTAAGAGACCTTCCCACACCTCTCCACAAGTCTCAGTTATATGGCTCAGGTGCAACACAAACCACGAGACTCAGCTCACTGAATTTTGCCAACATGTTTGAGAATCTAGCATAATGGCATATAATTATAATGAAGAAGCACATTTTTTTTAAATCTCCAACAATTATGACAAGCCACATAATAGTGGTTTGGGGATTGGCATTAAATCCCACAGCCAGCAAGTTTACCACTGCATGTCTTAAGTTACAAAATGTGGATATTTTCTAAGTAAGATTTGCCAAGCAGTACATTTTGTCAAATTCCAAAGCTATGACTGGAAAACATTAATGTTGGTTTTACATCTGTCACTGCCACATAATTACAGAGTTAGTTGTCCTTTATTGAGATAATGTAGTGTATTTCACACACCAAGAAATGGAAATGTATAGAGGGACACATGGCATTCTTAGCTGTGTTGGATGAGAGAAGTATCTTGTGTGTCCATGTTTTATTACTTTAAAATAATATGTGTATATTTCTGCTGATTCTAACTAACCCAAAGACTGCTGAGCTTGACATATTTTTAGAGTCATCGGAAAATATATGACAAACCCTCTGCCAACATTATACTTAATGGTGAAAAACGAAAATTCTTTTTTCTTATCGTCTTTCTTCCTTTCTCTCACTTCCTTGAATGATAACATGCTGTTCTGAATGTGACCATTTCATTTTTCTCAGTTGAGGTTATTTTCAAAATTTTATAGAATACTTAGTTGAGATTGGTAGGTTGCATTTGCAAGGGAGGACATCCTTGGGCTTCAGGTCCAATTCCTATGTTCTGGTACAACTCTGAAGTCTGTGCTTCTTTCACAAAAGAATCATTAAAGGAGTTAATAATGATTTCTCTAGAGACAGGGACTGAAGTTACAGGGTCAGTAGGCAGAGTACTGTATTAACTTTTATTACAATTCCTTCTAAAATTTATTTAAAATCTATTTAAACATGTGCGTTTTAAATAAAAAAAAATTTTAAAATATCAGATTTTCAAATGTAAGCTAAACATTTCTTTTTTAATTAAATGTATTAGGGGGACATTGGTTAATAAAAGTATACAGGTTTCAAGTGTACAGTTTAATAAAATGTTATAGGTATATTGTATTGAATGTTCACCACCCAAAGTTAAATTTTCTTCCATCACCATATATTTGATCCACTTTAACCTTACCTACCTCTCCCCTCTTCTCCTTATCTCTAATAACCT
>NW_011889376.1:170060-171119 GCF_000151845.1 Pteropus vampyrus
TCACCACCCAAAGTTAAATTTTCTTCCATCACCATATATTTGATCCACTTTAACCTTACCTACCTCTCCCCTCTTCTCCTTATCTCTAATAACCTCTGATCTATTGTCTGTGTCTATGTTTCTTTATATTTCTAATGATATTCTGTTGACAGAACCATAAAGGATTGTATATACTTGGCAATGATAAGCAGTATGTGGCACAAAAAATAAAATGGTTTCTGAATATGTTAGGTTACAATGGCTTCTAAATGTAGTTCTACATTTAATGATGGAGGTGGGTCTCAGTTTAAGTCATTGCATCTAAAAACCTTGGATTTGAGTTACCCATGATGGGTTTCCATCCTAAAAGTTTACCAGATGGTATCTTCTGAAATCTAATGACTCTTCTGATGGTTTTCCCCACAGTAATTTCCCTTAATGGCCTAGATGGAACAGCAAAATCTAACAGTGCTGAAAGAATTCATTCTCATGGGAATCACAGACCGCCCTGAGCTGCAGGCCCCCTTCTTTGGGGTGTTCCTCATCATCTATGCGGTCTCAGTCGTGGGCAACTTGGGATTGATCATCCTGACCAAGGTGGACTCCAGGCTGCAGACACCCATGTACTTCTTTCTCACATATCTGGCATTTACTGATCTTGGTTATTCAACTGCTGTAGGACCAAAAATGCTAGTAAGTTTGGTTGTAGATCAGCATACAATCTCCTATAATTGGTGTGCTACCCAACTCACTTTCTTCAATATGTTTATTACTAGTGAACTTTTTCTTCTGTCAGCAATGGCTTATGACCGTTATGTGGCCATCTGCAACCCTCTGCTCTACACAGTCATCATGTCACAAAGATTATGTCAGTTGCTGGTGGCAATACCCTATCTATATAGTGTTTTTTTGTCTTTGGTGCTCACCATAAAAATATTTGTTTTGTCATTTTGTGGGTACAATGTCATCAGGCACTTCTACTGTGATATTCTACCATTGATAACTTTGCTGTGCTCAGACACACATGAAATTAAATTATTAATTCTCATATTTGCAGCTTTTAACTTTGTTTCATCTCTT
>NW_011889376.1:171813-172403 GCF_000151845.1 Pteropus vampyrus
AACTTGTCCTTTCTTCTGATTGACAAAAGAACCTCTGGAGGATTTAGAGTGAAGGAGTGATTTAATGTATCTTTTGTTAAATGACAACTCTGACTGCTGTGCAAATAATAGACTGTAGAATACCAAGACTTGGAAATGGGAAATCCTGCAGGGGTTTATTCTTGATAATTTGAGAGAGAACAGAGGCTTAGTAAGCATGGAAAATCAGAGATGAGAAATGATTAGAATCTTGGCATATTTGTAAGAAGTGGTCAATAATATTTCTTCATATTTATGTGGTTTGTCAGTGGCTTGCAAAGAAGATTGATAATTTTAAAAGAATAGGAAAACAAGTTCCAGAGCTCACTGAAGGCGTGCTGAATACACTTTCTACTTCCAACTTATATGGTGTAACAGAGATTGAACTTAACCTCCCATTAAAAAAAAAAAGAAAAAGAAACAAAATATAAAGAGATAAGAAACAACAGTTTTCAAAACATTGACATCAGACAATGACGGACAGTTTCTCTGAGAGATGGAGAACAATTGAGGTGAATCCTATGATTGCCCATCCTTCCTGGTCTAAGAGAGATTCCAGGCTGTACTGCCAT
>NW_011889376.1:172453-172936 GCF_000151845.1 Pteropus vampyrus
AGAGATGGAGAACAATTGAGGTGAATCCTATGATTGCCCATCCTTCCTGGTCTAAGAGAGATTCCAGGCTGTACTGCCATATGGGCAAACTTACATGAAGAATTCAGTTGAAGAGTCAGAATTGAGAGTCCAGTGAGATCAAGGTAGCTAGATTTGCAAGACAGAGAACTAAAGATAAGGAGCTTCATAGAGAAAGGAAAGTGGATCTCTGCAAGGAATCCTTCTCAGTTGTTCCACAGAACTACTGATCAGCACAGGCAACTGGTAAATAAACACCTACGGCTAAAGAAAAAAAAATTCATCTGAAAGGATTAAATACAGCAGTGCCCAGAACTCAAACAAAGGCAGGAATTGTGCCAATTTGTTGCACAGAGAGTAGAAAAACTCATAATTCATAAAGGTCTACTCCAGTAGAGGAAATAATTAACCTTAAAGTGAGCATTGCTCTGTATCCATCTCAGAAATGATAAAAGCAAAATCTGA
>NW_011889376.1:173681-173998 GCF_000151845.1 Pteropus vampyrus
AACCTCATCTTTAAAAAAATCTTCACAGCAACATCTAGACCGAGCTTTGACTAAAGAACTAGGCACCATAACCTAGCCATTGGACACAAAAATTAAGCGTCAAAGCAGAAAGAAAAGAAAGAAGGTTAATCAAGGGTAAAAAGTAAGAATGTAATACAAAAAGAAAAAGAAATAAATCTAACTCTCTGGTGGATACATATAGACAATTAATACACAGTCCATTTTGTATGCTGCTAAGCTTTGAAATTCTTCAGGGACAATCAAGAAATTGTTTGGCATGTCTAACTTTAAATGTAGAATATGTCGAATTAAATTTG
>NW_011889376.1:174048-174804 GCF_000151845.1 Pteropus vampyrus
AATCAAGAAATTGTTTGGCATGTCTAACTTTAAATGTAGAATATGTCGAATTAAATTTGTTTGACAGACTAAAAACCTAATGAATTGTAATATTTCATGAATTAATCTCTCTAAAATTTTTCAACCCCATTTAGGTATTCTGAAAAGAATTCAAGATACTTCTAAAGAATACAGATCATAATTGAATATAATAATTTTATAATTTATGTTTTGTTCAATTTGTTTTTCAAATACTTAGCATTAGATTGTCCTTTTTGAGTAAATATTTAGTTTTTTGCACTGCTTTTGGAAATCTAATTTCTTGATAATCTATGTTTTTCTACTCAAAATTCTGTGGTTAAATGGAAAAAAGATAAGAAAAAATAAGAAATATAATTTTTCTTTTACAGTATTATACTTGGTTATATATTGTTGATTTTGGATTCAGTAAAGTAAAAACTAGTTAACTATTATTTAAAGTAACAATTAAATAACTTCATTAAGATCAGTAATTAAAACTATAAAAACAGCAGCAAAAAAAAAAAAATCATTGCACCTAGACATAAAATTTAATATTTAATATTAAGAGTAAGAAAAGAAAAAATCAGTAACTATAGAAAAAAATTCTTCCCTGCATAGACCCATGGTGAATCAAATTAAGAATAAAAGCATTACCTGAACTTGAATTTAAATTTCTATGATTAGCCCTTCCTATAACACTAGTTTGAGGATATATTTAATTCAAGTTATTTATTTAATGTTTTATATATCCATTCA
>NW_011889376.1:174854-177555 GCF_000151845.1 Pteropus vampyrus
ATTTAAATTTCTATGATTAGCCCTTCCTATAACACTAGTTTGAGGATATATTTAATTCAAGTTATTTATTTAATGTTTTATATATCCATTCATAGAAAAACTGAGTCAGTCTTAATGGCACAACACACAATATGCTGCAAACAATATTCTGTACATTATTTAAATTCATAATGCAAGTCGAGCTCCAGTTTCAATAGATCAACATGATCCCATCTGTTAGGGAGAGAGCCATTTGTGACAGAAATAGTGATGGAAGGAGAAGAAATCAGTTACTAACAATCTTCTGGGAAAGAAGAACTCAGGATGATCCAAAAGAACTGTATCAAGAGAAAGCATTTTCATAGAATGATTAGAAAAAATTGAAGGAAGAGAAAACAAGAACTACTCATATGAAACATGAGAGAAAAATTTGAATTCTATATATTGGAAATGAAAGTTACAGCAAAACGACTAAGGCAATTGAACCACTTATTGTAATTAACTGAATATTTTGAGCTGCTCTAACAATAAAATGCTTTTAAATATATCATTTCATTTTTTAAAAAAATTTAAATTGATTGGAAAATGCCCAAACACATTTTTTTAAAATTTAAAAAGCGACATGGGAAAGATGACAAGCCTATTAATCAGAAGAAGGTACAGAGAAAATAATTTATATAGATGAGATCAAAAGAGAAATAATAGAAATAAAAGCAAACTTTAATAAATGTGATGAAATCAATCTATGTTTTAATGAAATTAGGAGTCACTAGCAAAAGCTCAACTCCAATACAATTCTTGCTGTCAGTTCAATGATGTACCTGGTACGAGGAAAGTTACACAATATTTAGAATCTGGATGCCCCTCACCCAGCTCCATAACTAGGATCATGTGTGATGTTAGACTTTCCCTCCAAAATTTACTCCTCTTTCAAAAAGCAGAAAATTAAATGACAAAACAGATCCACAATAAGCAGGTAGGCAGATTAATTAAATATGTAAAATAAGAAAGATTTAAGATGATATCCTTTAATTTTTTTAATTTATTTTTTAGTAAATTTATGGGGGTAATATTGGTTAATACAATTATATAATTTTCAGGTGTACATTATAATTTGACATCTGTATATTCTATTGTGTGATTACCACCCAAAGTTCAATTTCCTTCAGTTACCATATATTTGATCCCATTTACCCACTTCACCCTCCCCCTATCTCCCTATATTTGACCTCCTTTACCCCATTACCTCTCTCCTCCTCCCCCATCCCCTACCATCTGGTAACCACTAGTCCATTGTCTGTGTCCCTGTCTGTGTTTGACCTGTTCATTTGTTGCTTTTAGGTTTATATGCCACATATAAGTGATATCATGTGATTTTCTACTTTTCCAATCTGGCTTATTTCCCTTAGCATGATTACCTTGAGGTCCATCCATGTTGTCATAAATGCAGTATTTCATCTCGTCTTATGGCTGAGTAATATTCCATTGAATATATGTACCACAGCTTCTTTAGCCAATCATCTATTGTAGGACACTTCGGTTGCTTCCATGTCCTGGCCACTGTGAATAATGCTGCTATGAACATCGGTGTGCAAATATCTTTCTGAATATGGGTTTTCAAGGCTTTGGGGGTAAATACCCAGTAGAAGGATTGCTGGATCATATGGTAGATCAATTCTTAGTTTTTTGAGGAACCTCCATACTGTTTTCCATAGTGGCTGTACCAATTTGCAGTCCCACCAGCAGTGTATGAGGGTTCCTTTTTCTCCACATCCTCTCCAACATTTGTTATTACTTGTCCTGTTGATTATATCTATTCTAAAAGGTGTGAGATGGTATCTCATTGTGGTTTCGATTTGCATTTCCCTAATAGCTAGTGATGTTGACCATCTTTATATATATTCGTTAGCCATTTGTATGTCCTCTAAGGAGAAGTATTTGTTCAGGTTCTCTGCCCATTTTTTTGATTGGATCATTTGGTTTTTTGTTGTTATTGAGTCATATAAGTTCTTTGAATATTTTGGATATTAGGCCTTTATCGGAGGCATTGCTTGCAAATATATTTTCCCATTTGGATGGTTCTCTCTTTACCTTGTTGATGGTTTCTTTTGCTGAGAAGAAGCTTTTTAGTTTGATGTAGTCCTATTCATTTATTTTTGCTTTTATTTCCCTTGCCTTTAAGGTCAAACTCATAAAATCCTCTTTAAGTCCGAGGTCCTTGAGTATAGTTCTTATGTTTTCTTCTATGCATTTTAACGTTTCAGGTCTTATATTCAGGTCCTTAATCCATTTTAAGTTAATTTTGGTGTGTGGTGATAGACAACAGTCTAGTTTCATTCTTTGGCAGGTGGCTTTCCAGTTTTCCCTTCACCATGTATTGAAGAGTCTTTCCTTTTTTCACTGTACATTTTTGGCTTATGTTAAAATTATTTGCCCATATAAATATAGATTTACTTCTGTACTCTCGATTCTGTTCCACTGGTCCATGTGTCTGTTTTGCTGTTCACACCATGCTGTTTTGATTACTGTCACTTTGTAGTATAATCTGAAGTCGCGCAGAGTGATTCCTCCAGCCTCATTCTTTTTTGTCAGTATGGCTTTGGCAAATTAGGATTTTTTGTGCTTCTATACAAATCTGAATTTTTTGTTCTACTTCTTTAAAAAATGCCAATGAGATTTTGTTGGGGATTGCATTAAATCTGTATAATGCTTTAAGTAATAT
>NW_011889376.1:177605-186719 GCF_000151845.1 Pteropus vampyrus
TGTTCTACTTCTTTAAAAAATGCCAATGAGATTTTGTTGGGGATTGCATTAAATCTGTATAATGCTTTAAGTAATATGGTCATTTTAACTATATTGATTCTTCCAATCCAAGTAGACGAAACGTCTTTCCATTTCTTTGTATCTTCTTCGATTTCTTTTAATAGGGTCTTGTAGTTTTTATTATACAGGTCCTTCACATGTTTCGTTAAATTTACTCCTAGGTATTTTATTCTTTTTGTTGCAATTGCAAAAGAAATTATTTTTTCCACTTCTTTTTCTGACACTTCGTTGTTAGAGTATAGGAACGCTGTGGATTTTTAAATGTTGATTTTGTAACCAGAAACTTTACTGTATTTGCTTATCTTTTCTAGTAGTGTTCTTGTGGAGTCTTTAGGGTTTTCTATATAGAAAATCATGTCATCCGTAAATAGTGAGTTTGTCTTCTTAGTCGCCTATTAGACACCTTTTATATCTTTCTCTTTCCTGATTGCACTTACTAGGACCTCCAATATTATATTAAATAACAGTGGTGACAGTGGACAGCCTTGCCCTGTTCCTGATCTTAGAAGAAAGGATTTTAGTTTTTCACCATTAAGTAAAATGTTGATCGAGGTTTTGTCATAGAGGACCTTTATTATGTTAAGGTACTTTCCTTCTATTCCAATTCTATTAAGTGTTTTGACCATAAATGGATGCTGTATCTTGTCGAAGGCTTTTTCTTCATTTATTGATATGACCATATGATTCTTATTTTTCAATTTGTTTATGTGGTGTATCAAAATAATTGATTTGCATATGTTGAACTACCCCTGTGCCCCTGTGATGAAGCCCACTTGATCGTGGAGTATAATCTTTTTAATCTATTGCTATATTTGGTTCATTAGTATCTTATTTAGGATTTTTGTATCTGTGTTCATGAGAGATATTGGTCTGTAGTTTTCTATTTTTGTGTTACCTTTACCAGGTTTGAGGATCAGAGTAATATCGGCCTCATAAAATGTGTTGGGAATTATTGACTCCTCTTTGATTTTTTGGAAGAATTTGAGGAGAATAGGTACTAAAACATCTTTGAATGTTTGGTAGAATTCACAGGTGAAGACATGTGGTCCTGGACTTTTAGTTTTTGGTAGGCTTTTGATGATTGTTTCAATTTCATACTGCTGATCAGTCTATTTAGATTTTCCAGTTCTTCTTGATTCAGTCTAGGAAGATTGTATTTTTCTAAGTACTGGTCCATTTTTTTTAGATTATTAAATTTGGTGTTATATACTTTTTCATAGTATTTTTGTATGATCCTTTCTATTTCTGCTATGTCAGTCATAATTTCCCCTTCTTTCATCCCTGATACTGTTTATTTGTGTCCTTTCTCTTGTTTCTTTAGTGAGTCTAGCCAAGAGTTTGTCAATTTTGTTAACATTCTCAAAGAACCAGCTCTTTGTTGCATTTATTTTTTCTATTGGTTTTTTTTTTTTTTTTTGATGATTTTTTTCCATCTGCTGACTTTAGGCCTCATTTGTTCTTTCTTTTCTAGTTTTTTAAGATGAAGCGTTAGGTTGTTTATTTGGGCTCGTTCTTGTTTTTGGAGATAGCCCTGTAAAGATATGAACTTTCCTCTTATGACTGCTTTTGCCATGTCCCATAAGTTTTGATATGGTTTACTATTATATTATTCGTTTCTATCTATCTCTGATCTCTTTATTTCTTCAGTAGCATGTTGTTTAATCTCTATGTATTTGTGGTTATTTCTGCTTTCTTTTTGCAGTTGATCTCTAGTTTCAAAGCATTATGATCAGAGCATATAGTTGGTATGATTTCAACCCTCTTATACTTGTTGAGGCTATCTCTGTGTCCCAGTATGTGGACGATTCTTGAAAATGTTCCATGTGCACTGGAGAAGAATGTATAGCAGCTGTTTGGGGATGAAAGGCTCTGTAAATGTCAATTGTGTCCCGTTGGTCTAAGGTATCATTTAAGGATGTTATTTACTTATTGATTTTCTGTTTGGATGATTTGTCCATATCCGACAGTGGGGTATTTAGGTCCCCTACTACGATGGTGTTTTGGTCTGTTTCTCCCTTTAATTCTGTTATTAATTGCTTTATATATTTCAGGGCTCCCTGATTGGGAGCATAGATATTAATGTGTTATGTCTTCTTGTTGCAAGATTCCCTTTATCATTATGAAGTGTCTCTCAGTATCTTTCTTTACCTTTTTTATTTTGAAGTCATCTCTTCCGATATTAGTATTGCTATTCCTGCTTTTCTCTGAAAGCCATTTGCTTGAAATATCATTTTCTACCCTTTCACTTTGAGTCTATATTTGTCTTGGAGCTGAGACGTGTCTCCTGGCGGCAGCATATGGTTGGGTTTGGTTTTGGATCCATTCAGCAACTCTGTGCCATTTCATTAGTGAGTTCAGTCCATTTACATTTAGGGTGATTTTTGAGATATGAGGTCTTCTCATAGCCATTTTATCTTATGCTTTCTGGTAACTCAGTGTTTCCATTGCTTACTTGTCCTTGTGTTTCTGTTTTCTTTATTTGTTTGGCTTTTATGGGTTTTGCCTCTAGTTCTTATTTTATGTTATATACTTCATTTCTGAATCTTTGGTGTGCAGTTACCATTACAAATATGAAAAGGATAGTTACATATATACAGTCGTCTATTTTCTTCTGCGTGTGCCTTATCTCCACTCCCCTTTGTAAATCTGGATGTTTGAATCCTCCCCTTTTCTGACATTGCTATCTCAATTTGTCCCTATGTATGCTGAAAGTTCATTACTATCTTGCTTTAGCAATTCTCTTATTATTTAAGCTTATAGTGCTCTGTTCTTAGTAAGGATTGCACTCCTCTGCTTTATTTGCCTTATAGTCACTTTACTCCTAATTATTTGTTTTTTGTTGTTTTTTGTTTTAGGTGAGATGACCACTTTCAGTATTTCCTGCAGTGCAGGCCTCGTAATGGAGAATTCCCTCAATTTTTGTATGCCTGGAAAGGTCTTAATTTCTCCTTCATATCTAAAGGAGAGGTTAACTGGATACATTATTCTAGGCTGGTAGTTCCTTTCACTTAATAGTTTAAATATTTAGTTCCATTCATTTCTGGCTTGTAAGGACTGCATTGAGAAGTCTGATGATAATCTAATAGGTTTTTTTTATAAGTTACTGGTTTCTTTTCCCTTGCTTCCTTCAGAACTCTATCCTTGCTGTCGATTTTCGATAACTTTAATAGAATGTATCTTAGGTGACGGCCTTTTAAGGTTGAGAAAATTGGGGGTTCTGTTAACTTCTTGATTCCAAGCTCCAGCTCTTTTTTTAGATTTGAGAACTTCTTGTCCACTATTTGTCTGAAAATGCTTTGTAGTCCCTGATCCTTTTCCTCGCCTTTGATAATGTCCATTATTCTTATGTTTCCTCCCCTGATAGTATCTGCTAATTCTTGTATTTCTCTTTCATTATTTTTCATTCTTCAGTTTCTCCCTTCTTTGTTCTGATTTATTTCTAGATTTCTGTCTTCAATATCACTTATCCTTTCCTCTATTTGGTCGACTCTATTTCCCAAGCTTCCTATTTTATTTTTCCACTCTTGTAGTATGTTTTGTATCTCCAGAATATCTATTCTCTTCTTTTAGAGGGTTTCAATCTCCTTGCTCTGCTCATCTAGTTGTTTTTACAATTCCTGAAATTCTTGATATGACTCATTTCAGAACTCACTGAATTCTTTGTCATTTAAGTCGCATAAATTTATGTCTGTAAGCTTATTTTCTGGAGAGTTTTCTTTTTCTTTCTGAGATGCCTTGTCACCTTGGTTGTTCATGGTATTTAGTGGACTATTTCTCTGCCTTGGCATTAATAAAAGAGTATTCTGTTGTTTTTCCAGAAAGAAGATTTATTATATAAAGATCTCTCTTTAGCTTGCTACAAAGAAGGTGCTTTTCTTCTGGTTTCCAGTAGGTGATGTCTAAGCCTCTTGGGTCCCTGCTTTATATAAAGCCAAAATAATTTTTTTTAAATTTTCTCGTAGAAATTTAATCACACTCACTACTCTCAGTTTCAGTCCTTGTCACTCTGAGCAAGAGTTTTGATAGCATTTGTTCAGATTCCTCTGGGACTCCATGGTGGTCAGTCTCTGATGGTGGGGGATGGGTCACTCTGGGTTGGGAGTTGGGGGTTGCGTTTGGCCTCAGTTTTGCAACTGTGGCCAGTAAAATTCAACTGTTGTTTCTCTGCGGCCCTGTCTCATTTCTCTGCTTTCTGCCATGGTGACTGGGCCTTGCTGTCAGCTGAGTAGAGTCCTAACACTTCCAGGCAGGACTGTTCAGGGAAGTCACCACACCTTCTCCCCTCTCCCTCCTCCTACAAGGGGCTCTGATAGCTGTGAGAGGCAGCTTCTTTATTTCTCCCAGTCCATCATTTGACCTTTGGTAGCTCTTATGCTCAGATCCCACGCTCAGCTCTGCTAGTGTGCAGTCTGGGTGTCTTTTGTTGAGTTTTAGATGTTCATCTTATTGTTGTTTCAAGGGGAAAGATGTGGGGACATCTCTCACCCTGCCATGTTTCCCAGCTCCATGATTTGGCAATTTCTTTTAAATATGTCAATTTCATTATAAATTTAAGATACCCATATAATTGAACTTTTGTCATCACATATATTTATTTTTAAAAATTAGCAAATATTGGACCACAACATGAACGTTATGACTACATTACTGAAAAACATTGTTGACTAGAGGCTTAAACTAGATATATTATCTTTCAACTACATTTACTTTGTGATTATTAATATAATTCACTTAAATATTTTTCTATCAGAGTAAATCAAACAAATTATATTATGATTCTAGTTTTCCCTCTGTGTACTCTTCATGTGTCTGGATTAGAAGACAATGTTTTATGAGCTGTATAAATTGTTGATAACAACAGAAAAAGGAAAAATGCAAAAAACATATACACAGATCACCACACTTCCATATGCCACATTGCAGTGGGCTTATTTTCTTTTGGGTAAATAAAATAATGAAGGATTACAATTTTAAATACTTGTTAATTTCTCTTAAAACTGTTATTTCTGTTAGATGGGCATGACTGACTCGATATTACTACATACTGAAGAGACCCAGAGTTACAAAAAGAAAATATCTATGATTCTTGAAGAATTTAATAATATAGAATCAACTTTTCTAATTAATGTAAACCCACTTTCAAAAATATAACCAGAAGGGAGAAAGAACAAAGAATGGGATAGTTTCTTAAACTATATAAATGTCTAACCAACGCACTGTATACTTGAAACTAATAATAAAGTAAAATTTAAAAAATATATATATAATTTTAATACAGGGCAGAATACTGCAAAAATTTTGACCTCAATATAAAAAACATTCAGTTTACAAAGATGCAGAGAACCAACAACAGTCACTTATTAAACTGTAGTAATGAAATTTGGCACACATTACTTTATTTTTCCTTTATATTAACTATCATAGCTATTAAGTGTCAGACCCAAGATTCAAAGCTGGGTCTCCCTCATGGTGCACACACTTTTCTCCATTTTTTCTGCCTCTTATTATACCATGGCTTCATTCTGCAACTGACCACTCTTGACACCCCTTCTAACCACACCCACTGAAATAAACAAAACACTATTCTTGATGCATTTGAATATTTTTTAAGCTATTAAGAATAGAGAAACATTATGAAATAAGTAGTAATCCAAACGGACTCTACATTACATAGCTAGAAAAATAAAATTAAAAGAATTATTGATTCTTTTCCTCATTATAAGAAAATGCAAGGACCCAGACAGTTACACAGGTCAAATATTTTCTTGCCCGCACTAACAAATTTCCTGATGGTTTTATTTTGAGTTGGTCTGCCTTCTTCCAACAAGAAAAGGCAAATGCACACTCCATTAGGAACGTTCTCATTACTCCTACAAACATAAATTCAATATTTTCAACTATTTTTGTTTGTTTTATTTGAGGAAGAATTGTTTTTCCATTCTTTGGCAGAATCTGCATAACTCACATTGTGATGAGTTCACCTATGCAATAGTCAACAATTAAAGAATACTAGGGATTTCATAACATATTTGACCTTAAAATTTTAGGTCTTGCCTCCTAAAATATTTCAAAAATGATCTGAAAATTTCTCTTACCTATAGAACAGCAAATGCATGTTTAGGCACATTATGAATGTGGTTTGTTTAGGTTGCCTATATTCACTTACTCAACATTCGTAAAACCCATAGGAGATGCCCAAAGGGGAATCTGCCCAGTCGCCTTCTGATTCAAAGCAGCAACATGATGATTTAAATAACAAAAATGTAAATGGTTCTGGAGTAATATGCTATGTGTTGATATTTATAAAACAAATAAAGTTATTTGTCTGTTTTAAAAAGATGCTCTAAGGGAAAAAAAAATATGTGTTTTGACAGGAGATAAGAAATTACATAGCTCTGACACTCGGCTGGCACTAACTTTTCTGAGAAACAATGTCCTCATCCTGGCAAAATGAGCCATTTTATATTGCAGCATTCTGTAAAAAATGGTAAAGTATGATAACATGAAGCCACAATATACCTCTTGCAGAATCTAATAGATGCATTTATAGTCAATCAAATTCATTGCACTTTTACTCTGTTTAAATGATAAAGTGCTGTTATTTAAATGAATAAAGTATATATTTAAACTTATTAGAAGATTATTAGTAGTAATAATAAATTACAAGTAATAAAAACGCCCCCAAAATGCCATTGAAATGTGGAGGAAACATTACAACTTTAAAGCTCTGTAGGACTTTATAAGTCATGTTATTTTGTCAATCCTGAATACCAATGCACAGTTTACTCAGATTAAATAAAAATCATCTATCAATCAATCGATCAATCAATCGATATATGCACAAACAATAAGCACATGCACAGATGCACCTAGGACCAAAAGAGAAAAATTTAACATTAATAGACAGGTGGCCCAGTAAAATTTTATTTTTCATCAGTTATCCAGAAGCTCCCCACCCTTACCCAGGCTCAATCAGAGTATTACAAAAAGACTGTGAGAAACTGTGAGTTATAAATCACTCAGGATCTCAGGAATACGAAAAGAACAAGGCTTCACCTGGAGGGAAAATTGCGAAGGAGAATGTCATTTGAGTAAGGCAGGTACACTAGGAAGGAAATCGCCAACAGGGAGGTAGCTTCTGGAAGACGTAGGCAAGTACTTCAGAAAGTACTGTTGCAGCAATATCTAATGTCTAAAGTGCACAGTATGCCTCCAGCTGGCAAGAACTGTTTGGACATAAGAAACAGCAGATAGAAAGTACTCCTGAAGCAAGCTTAGCTCTGAGAATTAAAGTGGCAACACAATAATATTTTCAGACCAACATAACAACACGAGAGCACCCCAGAAGCCTCCTGTATTCTGTCTTTGAGTCACAATCTCCCTTGTAAAGATAATCTTATTCTGAAGCAATGATTAATTTTTGTAATTGTTAGTTTTTTAAAAGTTGGGATCATTGAGTTTTAATATAATACAGAAAATTTACCATTTATAAGTGTCAGTAGTATGAAATTTAATGGACATATGTGATTGTGTAAACACAATCACATTACAGATCATTTTTGTCTCCTTAAAAAGTCTAAACTGTTTTGTAGTCACTCAACTCCTTTTACCCCTCGGTTCTGACACAAACGGATGTATCAGATGTGTTCTTCATTGTCACAACTTTGCCTGGTACAGAAGGTGATAGAACTGAAATAAAATCGTATGCAACCTTTGGAGTTCGATTCCTTTCACTTAGCAGGATGTATTTGAGAGTCATCTTTCTCCGGAACATATCGGCATTCGTTCCTCTTAATTGTCGGATTAAGACAATTCCATAATATGTATTCCATATTAAAGTTGCCCCAGTTTAGTATATCCATTCAATAGTTGCTGGACATTTGGACTGTTTCCGGTTTTAGAATATAGTGCCTAGAGCTGTTATAAACATTGGCGTACAGGTCATTGTGTATACGCATGTTTCCTTTTGTCTCGGGTAAATAACACAGTGATTTTGCTGCACCCTTTTGCTTTCCTACCAGAATGGATGAAAACATCAGTTGCTCTGCATCGTTGTGAGCCCTTTGGACTCTCATTTATTATTATACTTTTAAAATGCTAGTCATTCAGATGACTAAGAGCAGGGAACACGATGTGGTTTTAAATCATATTTCCTTAATCACAAATGATGTCAAATATTTTTTATATGCTTAATTCACATCTATGTATCTTCTCTGATAAAATGTCTGTTCAAATTTATATCCATTTTTTATTGTTTATCTTTCCTTTTGTTTTTATATTTTTGAGATTTTAGGTTTTTTTACATATTCTGGGTTCATGTTCTTTATCAAATAGCTCTCTAGCAAATACTTTGTATAAGTCTGTGGTTTCTTCATTTCTTCAACAATGTCTTTCACAAAGCAGATTTTAAGTGTGATGAAGTACAATTTATCATTTTTTGCTCCTATTGTTCATGCATTATGTGTTTTATACAAAAACTTGTGACTAAACTATGGCCACGCAAAAGTTGTCATAGTTTTCCTTTAGAAATGTTATAATATTAGATTTTATATTAAGATCCAAGATTCATTTTGAGACAACTTTTATATATGACAATTCCATATATAGTACAAAAAATGATTCAGTCAATGTCTCTTTTTTGTGTGGCATAAAGCTTTTCTTCATATTCAGCATCATAATATGTAGCATAAAAAAAAAAAAACAATTATCCTTCTCCAAGGATTTTCTTTAGCAACTTTGTCAAAAATCAATTGACTATATTGCTTGGCTCTATGCTGAAGAATCTATTCAGTTCCATTGATGTAGATATCTATTTCTTCACCAATGCCATACTTTCCTAATTATTTTAGCTTTGTGGTATAATTTGAAATCAGATTATGAGTCCTACTTTATTCTACTTTTTCAGAATTGATTTGACTGCCTTAGTTCCTTTGCCTTTTTTATAAATTATAGAATTAACTTGTTCATTTCCATAAAAAAAAAATTCTTGTTTAGTTTGTAGTGGTGTTGCATTGAATATATAGATCATTTCAGTTATATTTAGTTAAGAGATCC
>NW_011889376.1:186769-189663 GCF_000151845.1 Pteropus vampyrus
TGGGAAAGAAGAACTCTGGATTACCTAGGAGAATTGTATCAAGAGAAAACATTTTCATAGAATTATTGGGAAAAAATCAAGGCAGAGAAAACCAGAACTATTCATATGAGATATCAGAGAAGAATTTGAATCTTATGTATTAGAAATAAAGTTACAACAAAACGACTTAGGCAATTGAACCACTTATTCTAATTAACTGAATATTTTGAGCTGTTCTAAAACAACAAAATGGTTCTAAATATACCATTTCATTTTTTAAAAAATCTTAAATTGATTGGAAAATGCATGAATGTTTTTTTATTAAAAAAAAATACCTGGGGAAGGATGACAAACTGTATTAATCAAAGGGAGCTACAGAGAAAAGAATTTATGTAGATGAGGTTAAAAGGGAAATGATGGAAATAAAAGTAAACTGTAATACATGTGG
This sequence comes from Pteropus vampyrus, assembly GCF_000151845.1. NCBI lineage: Eukaryota > Metazoa > Chordata > Mammalia > Chiroptera > Pteropodidae > Pteropus > Pteropus vampyrus. Next base: position 187,197 of record NW_011889376.1, read on the forward strand.
TGAAATCAATGTATATTTTAATGCAATTAGGAATCACAAGTAAAAGCTAAGCCCCAATACAATTCTTGCTCTCAGTTCAATGATAGACCTGGTGCGAGGAAAGTTACATATTTAGAATCTGGGTTTTGATCTACCATAACTAAAGTCATGTGTGATGTTAGGCTTTCCTTCCACAATTTACTCCTCTTTCAAAAAGCAGAAATTGAAATGACAAAGAAGACACAAGAATGTGCAGGTGGGCAGATCAATTAAATAAGTAAAATAATACATATCTAAAGCAATTTCTTTTATTTCTATTTTTTATTTTATTTTGTTTAATAAAGTTTATTGAGGTAACATTGGTTAATACAATTATATAATTTTTAGATGTACATTATAATTTGACATTGTATTCTTCTGTGCATTTACCATCCATTCTAATGACTAAGTGCAGGGAAGACGATGTGGTTTTAAATCATATTTCCTTAATCACAAATGATGTCGAATATTTTTTAATATGCTTAACTCACATCTATGTGTTTTCTCTGGTAAAATGTCTCTTCAAATTTATACCCATTTTTATTGTTTATCTTTCCTTGTGTTTTCATATTTTTTAGATTGTAGGGTTCTTTATATATTCTGGGTTCCTGTTCTTTATCAAATAGCTGTCTAACAAATGCTTTGTATAAGTCTGTCGTTTCTTCATTCCTTCAACAGTGTCTTTCACAAAGCAGATTTTAAATGTGGTAAAGTACGATTTATCATTTTTTGCTCCTGTGGTTCATCTGTTATGTGTTTTCTACAAAAACTTGTAACTAACCTGTGGCCACACAAATGTTGTCATAGTTTTTCTTTAGAAATGTTATAGTATTAGGTTTTATATTAAGATCTCAGATTCATTTTGAGACAACTTTTATATATGATACAAAAAATGAATCAATCAGTCTCTTTTTTGTGTGGCATAAAGCTCTTCTACATATTCAGCATCACAATATGTAGCATAAAAAAATAACTTCTTTCTTCCATGGATTTTCCTTAATAACTTTGTCAAAAATCAATTGACTATATTGAAGAATCTATTCTGTTCCATTGATGTAGATGTCTATTTTTTCACCAATGTCACACTTTCCTAATTACTCTACCTTGTGGTATAGCTTAAAATCAGATTATGAGTCCTACTTTATTCTACTTTTTCAAAATTGTTTTGACTACCTTAGTTCCTTTGCCTTTTTTATAAATTATAGAATTAATTTGTCCATTTCTGCAAAAAAAATGCTTATTTAGTTTGTAGTGGTGTTGCACTGAATATATAGGTCACTTCTTTTCTATTTAGTTAACAGCCTGCCTTTGTTCAAAATTAAGTTGCCTATCAGTATCTTCCTTCCTTCCTTTCTTCTTTTTTTTTTTCTATTTTTCTTTCTGTTAGAATTCAGATTCCATACCAACACTCTCTACCTACTAATTTAGAATCTCTGGGTATAGAGTTTAAATATCTATCTCTTTTTCACAATTCTTAAAGAACTTCTTTACATATACAGCTGCATAATGGTCTATAGATTACTATATAGTGTCTCCAAACTAATAAAAGATTCTATATACCTCAGATTCTGACCTTTATCTCTGCCAGACTCTAATATTCTAATGTTCTATTACATAGAATGCTCCAGTTACCTGTATACTGTCCCATCTCTGCTGTCAATGCTTCCTATTCATGTATTCATCTTATGTCCTCTATTCAATACTTGATGAGCTTAAATAAATCTCTCATACTACTTAGAAGTGTTGAACATTAAGTTAAATAAGCATAGTAATCTTTATTAAATTACTGAAAATTCTGTCATAGCTTATGTTTTTAGATTATTTCATTATGTGTATGTTTAGAAGATTTTGAGAAAAGAAAATAGGTTATATTCCCAGGAAGAGGAAACTGGATTTCAGAGAATTTCAGCTATCAGTCCAATGGTACATGGTTATTTAGTATCATAGCTAGGTCTATGTTCTGTATCATTAAATTTCTTTTTCATTTCTAGTGCAATTCTTTTTCCATGAATGATTATTTTATATCAGAGGCCAAAATGCACTCATGTAATCATTTTCATCATATAGTTTATAGCTCCAGAACCACTCTTCTTTATTGCAAAAACAAATAAACTCAATTACAATAATAAAAACCACACATACAAGAAAATAGAATTACTTTTTACTTTGTTGTCCCAGAAGAGCATGAATATTTTATACTTGAAGCATATCTGAGGATTTCAAGAAGCGCTTGAGAAACTGGTATGAGAGTTCAAAAGCTTAATATTTATAGCATACCTTAATTGAGTATAAAGTTCATTTCTACAGGTAAGAAGAAAGATTTTCCATTATTAAAAAAATATGGCAGAAGTTATAACCTGAAATCTCAAATTGGATCATTTGCTTTAACATTTAAATCTGAGAGAAATATTTCTAATTAACACAGAGCTGAATTAAAAATGGAATGAGA
>NW_011889376.1:189713-190885 GCF_000151845.1 Pteropus vampyrus
CAGACTCTAATATTTTAATGTTCTATTACATAGAATGCTACAGTTACCTGTACACTGTCCCATCTCTGCTGTCAATACTTCCTATTCATGGATTCATCTTATCTTCTCTATTAAATACTTAATGAGCTTAAATATATCTCTCATACCACTTAGAAATATAGACCATTAACAGTTAAATAAGTGTAGTAATCTTTATTAAATTACTGCAAATTCTGTCATAGCTTATGCTTTTAGATTATTTCATTATGTATATGTTTAGAGGATTTTGAGAAAAGGAAATAAGTTATATTCACAGGAAGAAGATACTGGATTTCAGAGAATTTCAGTTATCATCCAATGGTGCATGGCTATTTAGTACCAGAGCTAGATCTATGTTTTGTATCATTAAATTTATTTTCCAGTTCTAGCGCAATTCTTTTTCCACTGAATGATTATTTTATATCACGGGCCAAAGTGCATTCATGTAATCATTTTCATCGTATAATTTATAGCTCCAGAAACACTCTTCTTTACTGCAAAAACAAAGAAACTCAACAACAACAATAAACACGCACACACACGAACAGAATTACTTGTTTCTTTGTTATTCCAGAAGAGAATCAATGTGTTTTATCCTTGGAGCATCCCTGAGGATTTCAAGAAGAGCTTGAAAAGCTGGTATGAGAGTTCAAATGCTTAATATTTATAGTGTAACTTAACTGAGTACAAAGTTCATTTCCACAGGTTAGAAGAAAGAGTTTCCATTACTAAAAGAATATGGCAGAAGTTATAACCTGAAATCTCAAATTGGATCTTTTGCTTTAACATTTAAATCTGAGAGAAATATTTCTAATTAACACAGAGCTGAATTAAAAATGGAATGACAGAATTCCAGAGAAATAGCAGGGATAATAATAAAGGTTCTACATATATTTGTCAGTAGATTTTTAATTTAGAAATTGACTTAATTTCCTTAATGAAAGATAACAGAATAAAGGTAGTAGAAATAAGAGGCTGTATTTCAAATCTTGGAAAATTGTTAAATGGAGAGAAAATTGACTATCAAGCAACCACTGAGTTTATAGCATTTTGAGATTATAATTTTTACTTCTCATGGAGGAATTTAACTGAATTTTAAATTTATTTTACAAGTTATCTAACTGATCTAGAAGTCACTTCAGTTTCTTTTAAAT
>NW_011889376.1:190935-191528 GCF_000151845.1 Pteropus vampyrus
GAACAGAATTACTTGTTTCTTTGTTATTCCAGAAGAGAATCAATGTGTTTTATCCTTGGAGCATCCCTGAGGATTTCAACAAGAGCTTGAGAAGCTGGTATGAGAGTTCAAATGCTTAATATTTATAGTGTTACTTAACTGAGTACAAAGTTCATTTCCACAGGTTAGAAGAAAGATTTTCCATTACTAAAAGAATATGGCAGAAGTTATAACCTGAGATCTCAAATTAGATCTTTTGCTTTAACATTTAAATCTGAGAGAAATATTTCTAATTAACACAGAGCTGAATTAAAAATGGAATGAGAGAATTCCAGAGAAATAGCAGGGATAATAATAAAGGTTCTACATATATTTGTCAATAGATTTTTAATTTAGAAATTGACTTAATTTCCTTAATGAAAGATAACAGAATAAAGGTAGTAGAAATAAGAGGCTATATTTCAAATTTTGGAAAATTGTTAAATGGAGAGAAAATTGACTGTCAAGCAACCACTGAGTTTCCAGAGAAATAGCAGGGATAATAATAAAGGTTCTACATATATTTGTCAGTAGATTTTTAATTTAGAAATTGACTTAATTTCCTTAATGAAAGA
>NW_011889376.1:192725-193497 GCF_000151845.1 Pteropus vampyrus
TAGATTTTTAATTTAGAAATTGACTTAATTTCCTTAATGAAAGATAACAGAATAAAGGTAGTAGAAATAAGAGGCTGTATTTCGAATCTTGGAAAATTGTTAAATGGAGAGAAAATTGACTGTCAAGCAACCACTGAATTTATGCCATTTTGAGATTCTAATTTTTACTTCTCATGGAGGAATTTAACTGAATTTTAAATTTATTTTACAAGTTATCTAACTGATCTAGAAGTCACTTCAGTTTCTTTTAAATAGAATGTTCAGCTTATGCTTGTGGCTTTCTAAAAGAATTCAAGCACATGAGGATATTACTTCATGTTATTTCTAGGGGATAATATTTCCAAATTTATGCCGTATCACAATGAGTCTGCAATATGGTCAAGTGAAAATAGCTTAGGGTTTGGAGACAGAGGAACCTGTAATTAATCCTGGCTCTATTAGTGACTAAATGCGTGACCTTGATCATGTCATACATCAGGCTGGTTCTTAGTTTTCTCATCTATGAAAGGACTCTGAATTAGTTTATAGGTTGCTAAGCAGATTACCTAAGATAACATACCCAAACTTTCTAACACCTAGTAGCTGTTTAATAACATGTCATAGTTGGTATCATTGCTTTCCTTCTTCTCAAGCTTAGTGTTTGTAACACTGTTCTCGTGGGTATATGGAATTTTATGTGCTCTGACTGTAAGAAGATTGAAGAACTCATTTGATTTTAGTTTTTGAGAATGATCGTGTTTTTTTAAAATTTGAGATCTATATACATATATAT
>NW_011889376.1:194852-200782 GCF_000151845.1 Pteropus vampyrus
ACACTGCATATTTTTCAATCCTTTAAACACATTTTGGTCTATGACACATAGAGGGGAAAAAGGGAGTCATAGTGCCGAAATCTGGCTCCTAAATACGGTAGATGCTATATTTAATTTTATTTAAACCATACATATATTCAGTCTAGATGCAGGTGACGCTTCAGCTTTTTAAGGTACATTTTCGCTTTATTGATATTCCACTGAATGAGAAGCAGTATGAGAGCACAGGAAAATATTCCAGAAATAAAGCACTAGTTTGTAACTTATGTAGTGGTTTTACTCTTTTAGCAACAGCTTCTATAAATTTTATGAACTGTAATTGAGTGATTTTTTCTTTATAATAATTTTAGAAAATCCTTAAGAAACTATAATGTATTAAAGAAATGGTCATGATTTCTTTTTGACATAAACATGACTTAAAAATATACCCAAGGACTTTACTAGGATAAGAAATACATTAATAGAAAAAAACCTTACAGTTAAATTTGGAAAAACCTTAACAGAATAATAAATGGTGCTGGCCTAAATGGACAATGTGGTGATATGTGTGTGAATCAAGAGAGAAAACTGAAAAACAAACAAAACCAATTCTCTGTTATCATTTGCATACAAGGTACATCTACCTCTGGAATAGTATCTGTTGTCTGCTCACCAAGGTTCCAGAAGTACTAGTGGAATGGAATAATAGCTTTAAAAGAGGATACACAATAGTTTGGTAGGAAAAGGCTGCCCCATATGACCAGTTGAAATGTGAGTGTATCTTAGCCCATTTTCTAGTCATCTGGGAATATTTTAAAATGAAATAATTTCTACATTGTTTTTCTCATTCAAATACAATTTTCACTTGCATATACTTTTGTGACATACAAGTGGTCATTTTCTTTTTAACAGATATAACCACTAAGGAAAGGCATTTCATACATACTATAGAAAATCTAGGATTAGTACTCACACACATGCATCCTATTACAGTATTTTAGATTTAAAATTCTTATATTCATTCTTCTTTGTGCATTTTAGGATGATAAAATATGAAACTAAATGGAAGTAAACTTAACAGAAAATAAGCTGGAAAGTGAACCTCATAAATTGACATTTTTTAACGTGACATATTTAGCCAACCACTTAATAAAAATTTCTTAATTTAACAGGGTAATACATTCTCTTGGACCCAGCGTATTTATCACTGTTATTCCCTCACTGCTAAAGATTTCAATATGCCCTGCTAAGGAACAAACAAGAGGATATAATAGATGAATGCTACTTTTAAAATATTGCTTAAAAACATAAATAAAATGAAAATGTCACAGTTGACAGCAGATTTCGATTTATACAGGATTCTAGTAAAAAATGTGACCAAAGTCACTATGTTTATATTGATGAGCTTCACAGATCATTTTGAAGTGCAAGTCTTTCTATTTTTACTGTTTCTAGCAATCGATCTCTTTACTATGACAGGAAATTTGGGAATGGTTTTATTGATCATTAGGGATTCTCGACTCCACAACCCTATGTACTATTTTCTTAGTGTGATATCATTCTTTGATGCCTGCTATTCTTCGGTCGTCACCCCCAAAATGTTAGTCAATTTCTTGAAAGAAGACAAAGCCATTTCTTATCTTGGATGTGTAGCACAAATGTTTCTCTTTATTACTTTTGGGACCACAGAATGCTTTCTCTTGGTGACAATGGCATATGATTGCTATGTAGTAATCTACAATTCACTCCTCTAGTCAGTTAGTATGTCATCCAGAGTCTACGTGCCACTCATCATTGCTTTCTATGTTGGAGGCATTGTGCATGCCTCTGTACACACAGTGGCCACATTTAGCCTATCCTTCTGTGTATCCAATGAAATTAGACATGTCTTTTGTGACACTCCTGCTCTCCTTGCTATTTCCTGTTCTGACACTCACAAGAACCAGCTTCTACTCTTCTGCTTTGTGGGCTCTATTGAGATAGTCACTATCCTGATCGCCCTGATCACCTATGGATTCATCCTGTTATCCATTCTGAGGATGCATTCTGTTGAGGGGAGACAGAAGACCTTTTCTACATGTGGCTGTCACCTGACTGGAGTATCAGCTTATCATGGAACCATCCTCTTCATGTACATGAGACAAAGTTCCAGCTACACTTTGGACCATGACATGATAGTGTCGATATTTTACACCATTGTGATTCCCATGCTGAATCCCGTCATCTACAGTCTGAGGAAAAAAGATGTAAAAGAGGCCATGAAAACAGTGCTTAGGAAAAATTGGCTTATAGATAAAGTATGTTTTTACAGTAAAAAATAAATTTAAAAAATTGAGAGTGATATTTGTGCCTCAGTATCAAAGAGGTATGATTAAAATATTTTGTTTCAGTTTATTAATGTATTTTATATTCCAGGATATTTTAAAATAAAGATCATAGTTAACCATCTACCTATGCTGTCTTTAGATTAAAAAAAAAAAACTTTCCCTCATCAATTTGCTTCTTACTATGTTCTTCCTGAGATATGTGTGTACACACATATATGTATGTGGATGCTGATATTGATTGTTATAACACAAATGTACGAATCATTACTTTTAGATGTTGTGTATTGTTTCCTTCCATCTCCATGTAACGAAATATATAGGTTCCAATAGTTGCAGTTGTAAATAACATTATCATTTTGTCTGACTAGCTTAATCAAATATCACGTAATCAATAACAAAATCACAGCTCACATTAGCCAGGAACACTTTCCATAAAGTCATTGCTGTCTGATTCCAGTGTAAAGCACTCTGCCCATCCTTGGATCCACACACTGGCAGGAAACTCATCACAACCCGTGGCTCGGAGACCACAGAAAATGTGTTCAGATTCCCAGTGTCCTTACTGTCCTGTGCATGACGGTTCATTTCTCTCTATTTTGTTACTTCATCCAGAGCATAGCTATTACACCCATCTTTAATATCTCACAGCAAACAAAAGTCTAGGCATTAGCATTTATCAAAATCATACTTAAACTTAAGAATGACAAAATAAAAGGACAAGGACAACAAATAAAAAGATATAAGTAGCTGGCAGATTGGGCTCTTTCCAGAACTAAGCCCAGCCCACCATTACAAAATTTCTTACAGGCCTGGCTCTGACTCAAATTTCAGCTTCTTTTCCTTTGACTTCTGTCCCTCTGTGATGCCCTTGCACATGCTATCACTGCTCAGTGCCCAGACATAAAAACCAAAGTACAGATCAGGTTCTCTCTGAAGCTCACATTTAGCCCTGTTTCCAACAGACCTCGTTTCAGTGCAAAGGTGTGTTTCCATCAAAAACGATTTGAAGTTGTTATTTTGTTCCTTACTTCCTCCTGTTCGTTCATTTTTATTTATTAATTTTTAATTATTATTTTATGAAACATATTCTCTTCCCCAAGGGATATCCTTATTTATTAATTCAACAAGACAATCTCCTAAGAATTAGAGTCCATCCTAAGACTATTTCCCTAAATTAAGGTTATTAAGTTTAAAAAACACCTCCCAGCTTTTATATGTAACACCTCTTACTGCCATATATTCCTACCACAGACTCTACCTTTATTTTCTACTGTTTAGAGGCTTTCTCCACCACTGTTCACATGGCTACTTTCGTAACATGTCAAAACTAAACCATGGTCACTGATACTCATTTTCTTTGCATATCCAACCATGAGATGGCGACTGCCCGTGTGTGTGTGTGCATGTGTGTGTGTGTGTGTGTGTGTGTGTGTGTGTGTCTGATTTAGCATTGAAAGGAGCCTTAAACACAATTCAAATTCACAAAGATGGAAAAGTTTTATGATTTAAAATTTTAAATTTCTGAAAAAATCAATCACAAATATAGTAAAAGAAATAGCCATAAACAAGGAAAATAGATACAATTATGCATCTGTTAAATTAATAAATGCTAGACTAGTTTCATAGAACTATGGACAAAGAACACACATGGACAATTCACAAAAGAAGAAACATTTTTAGACTAATCCATACACTTAACTTTAATAGCGGTCTGGAAAATGTGCGTGTAAAATGATATGAAACAATATCGAACACTCATAATGTTGGCAAACATTAAAAAGTCTGGAACTATAAGTGAGGAATAAAAATATGTAAACTTCATTATTGTCTGTTACAGAACAGTTTCAGAAGCAACCAAAATTCTCATCTACTTTAAATCTATGAACCAAATCCATAACAATCAAGATAATTAAATCACAAAATAGGATAGTTAAACAATATGTATACCAAGCACAGAATGTTGTAAACATCTTAAATCCACTTATATATTTTTAAAATCACATAGCTAGCAACTATATATAGTATAATATAAACATAAGACTAAATGCATTTTATCGAAAAAAAATATGGATGATACTTGAAGACGTTATATTAAGTGAAATAAGCTCATCATAGAAGGACAAATACTGCACAATGCAATTTATGTGAGGTATATAAAATAGTCAAACACATAGAAGCAGAGAGTAGAATGGTAGTTGCCAGAGGCTGGGGGAACAGGAAAATGGGTGTTGCTATTTTCCTGTTTACTTTATATTTACTTTATAAATATAAAGTTTCAGTGATGCAGGATAATTAAATTCTAGAGCTCTGTTAAGTATTGTTGTGCCTGTACTTAGCATTTCTCCATTGTATACTTAAAATTTTGTTAAGAGAGTAGATCTCACATGAAGTGTTTATACCACAATAAAAATAAATGAAAAGATTTGGAAAAACAGTAAAAGGTTCTAATAGTTGATAGTTGTTGCTTCTAGGAGGGTTGGAGGGGCTGAGAATGGGTATTGAATCAATGGAAAGTTAGCCTTATGTAATTATGTATTACTTTAAAATAATGAATCTTATAAAACTATTGTTTAATGTGGGTAATGAAAACGTTACTATAATGTCATTTTTCTGCATATTTACGAGCATGTAGATGTGTGTGTATGTTCCTTAAAAATATTTTAAAAGGTGAAATTTTGACATTTGGTGATGGTATTGTCTTAAAGTTTTGTCTGCTTGACCAAGGGATCTTTATTAAATATCACATTCAAGATTTATAAAATGAAAAATAGACCTGTTATACAATAAATAATAGATGCGAATGAGAGGTCAACTTGTAAACAAAGTGTCAATAACAACTAAAAGTATAAAAGAAATAGTTTTTTTAATCTTTACAATGTTATAGGAATGCTAAACAGATGCGAAAGTAGGCAGAACTTATGGGGAAAGGAAGTATCGAATGAAGCATAAAACAGCCTGTACCTTTGGTCACATGAAAGGCAATATGCAATGGACATTACAGAAGAAGCTACCACAAAAACTTCATGTGGCTATTTGGGCTCTGGGAAGAACCTCAAGGATTTAAATATATTGTAATGAGAACTTGAGGATGGTAAAAAGCTTTGTAATTTCCTTTTTATTGTCCACAATTTGTCTTCTGCCTCACTAAGTTTAGAGCTTAGAATGTGCTACAACCTTATTAAATATTAGAAACACCAGAAGAAGAAAAAATAGCTGTGCTGTGCCCTGGAGTAGAGAATACTCTAGGGAACAATATACAGGATATTACTACTTCTTTATCAAAGCTAAAATCGCATTAAAGACAGATTAAGGCCCTGGAAACAAAATCCTCACATTTTATTTCAGAATTTTAAGATGAATATCGTATTCATTCATTCATTTACTTATCATTCATTTCATCAGTCAATCAGTGTTTTGAAATATTTTTTGAACATCTGCTTTTACCCGGGTATCATTTTAGAAGCTATTAATATAAAGGAAAACTAGACATATCTTTTTCATTTATAAAGCTCATAGACTAGAAAATTCCACACAAAAAGAAAATAAAAATTAGTATATTTAATTATAATATTTATGTTTGAGGAAAGGTCACAAGGTTATATAAAAATATGTTTTAATCACATA
>NW_011889376.1:202098-205485 GCF_000151845.1 Pteropus vampyrus
AAACAAATTTGAAAAAGAAATTTGTAAAAGATTAAAATTGCTTTTATCAGGAACTTTATTTCAGTGACACATACTTACCAGAATAAAAAGCAACCCTAGCTTTGCCTTAAGTTAAATTTCAGTAGACGATGGAATTCATAACAGGTAAGGATACATACTAGTTCATAGTAGACAATTAATAATTGCTATTGTTGATACTTTTTTGTTTTTGTTAAATTAAGGCTAGATAAGTTTATCAAATCTATTGTCTCAGAGTGAAACATGTACCGAATTGCTTGACGTGCAGCAAATGAGCAGGGAATATTTTGATCAAAGCGAGTGATGCCACAGTGTTTTCCACCAAGAGCTTACTTGTGCACTTCTTTTCAGATGCAGTGTTGGAAGACAAGATGTGTGGAGAACTGCTACAACACCATCAGATGAGCTCATCAGACACATATTTGATGCACAAAATTAAGCATCTTTGAATTAAGACATAGAAACACCACAGAGTTAAGAGAATTAGATTGTGAGATAACATATTATGTATCCCAGGTTTTTGAAGATGCAAAATAGTAATTCACTCGCTATTTCTATGACAACTATTAAAGCACTCAATCTGGCAGAATAAGTTACTGAGACTAAAATAAAAAACAAAAACCCTGTTTAAAAAATTATTCAAAACATGTTAATAAGAATAACTATTGGTACCAATATTTTGCATTTGAGTTTAGCAGGCTCTGTGCTAACTGACATATATGTGTGTACTATCTCATTTAATTCACACAAGACAGTAGAAATACTTGAATAAAATCACATAGCTGGTAATTAGTGAAGTAACAGGCAACTAACTAACTAACCAACTAAACAAGCAAACAAAACAGATAAAACAAAACCACAAAACTTTCCGCTAACCAATATCTTATACAGACTCCAACTAACTTACTTTCATTGAGCCTCAATCGTCTCATCAGATATACAAATAATTACATTCACCTTCTAGGACACTCCTGCAGAATAAAAAGAACATTGTTTCAAAATGCCAAACTCAGTGCTGGACACAGTACATTACACACTAAGCAATGATAGCAGTCTCCCCTATCACTTCTCTATCCAAATAAAATGATCAAAATTTAACAAATCAAAACTGTAAGTAATAACTTTGAAAAAATAAGAAAAGGGCTTAAATAATTTAAAGGAAAATGTAAGAGCTGGAAAAGAGAGGAATTTCTACCAGAATAAAATAATAGAGAAGAGTCAGAACAACTAGAAGTCAAAGTGACATAGGGCAAGACTGGCTGATTTAGTAGAAGAAAAGAAATGTGATTAATCAAAGAGGACACAGTTTCTGAATGATACTAAGAAGGAACAGTATTGAGATGGAATCTGTGGGCCACTGAAGCAGAGTAGTGTGATAGAAATTGGGTGAGAAATAAATTCTAAAATTTTAAGTATCTGTGAACACTTAAACATTTAATAATCTGGCATATAACAAAACTTTTTTTTACTATTAATATCTTTGTTTTCCCCGTTCAATGATGAAAGCAACAAAGTCAGTAGCACCAGGGAATCTCACTCAGGTGACTGAGTTCATTCTCATGGGAATCTCAGATAGTCCAGAACTCCAGATCCCCCTTTTCTTGGTTTTCCTGGTCACCTACGGGCTGACCATGGCAGGGAACGTGGGCATCATCACCCTCACCAGTACTGACTCTCAACTTCAGACTCCTATGTACTTTTTCCTCCAGCATTTGGCCATCATGAATCTTGGAAACTCTACTGTCATTGCCCCTAAAATGCTGGTTAACTTCTTGATTTTGAAAGAAACCATATCCTACTATGGATGTGCAGCCCAGCTGGGTGGATTCTTAGTTTGTATCGTGGCTGAGATTTTCATGCTGGCTGCAATGGCTTATGACCGCTACATGGCTATTTGCAATGCCCTGTGCTACATGGTGGTGGTGTCTCCACAGATCAGCCTTCTGCTGGTGTCCCTCACGTACTTCCACAGTCTGACCACAGCACTGACTGTCTCTTCCTGTGTATTCTCTGTGTCCTATTGCTCTTCCAATGTAATCAACCGTTTTTACTGTGATAACATCCCTTTGTTGGCATTGTCCTGTTCTGATACTTACATTCCAGAAACAGCTGCGTTTGCCTTTTCAGGGACCAATTTGTTTTTCTCTATGATTATTGTTCTAATATCCTACTTCAACATCATCCTGCCGTTTTAAGGATACGTTCCTCAGAAGGGCAACGAAAGGCTTTTCCAACTGTGTGTCTCACGTGACGGCTGTCACTGTGTTCTACGGGACTCTTCTCTTCATGTATTTGCAACCGAAGACCCACCACTCATTAGATACAGATAAAATGGCCTGGGTCTTCTACACGCTAGTGATACCAATGCTGAATCCCCTCATTTACAGCCTAAGGAACAAGGATGTGAAGGACACATTGAAGAGATTGCTGGATAACTTATGTCAAACGCTCAAACTCACACCAGTTTAAAACTACAGCTATCGTCATTTAAGGATTTCCTTTTGTTTCTGAAAATCCTACTATTAAGTGAAATAGTTGAAAATCCCTTTAATTTCAATGGGAAAAATCTTCATCTTTTTCATTCCAACCTCAAATACTCAATTTTCTCTTTAGAAAAAATGCATTATTTGACCAAAGAAAACCCACTTATATAAGTAATAAACAATAATTTGAAGATACAGATTAAAATCAAAGGGAAGTTTCTGAAGAGTTTTTATCATTTCTAAACAGGGAAGGCCTGATAGGTGGTGGGAGAGGTAAGCGAAACTCATTTCTCTGAAAGTGGTCAATGTAAGTTCTTCTACTTTGCCACAGATATCTTTTGTTGAACTGATAAAAGTATTGTTATTTTTGCAGCATTTTATCTATCAATTTTGGACCCATTTTATCCACCAATTTTGGACCCATTTTTTATCTTGTGATTAAAACAAATTTATATAACAAAAAATAAGCTGCTACGTGTAAATAAAAAGGAAATTAAAAAGCTTACGTATACATGGAAATAAGACATGTGGCAATACAGACTAAAAAGCGTATTTAAAAAGAGATTCTACTTTCTCTCTATCTCACTTCATGCACGTAAACAAAGCAAAGTGTTGATATTCATCAAAAGATGGTATAAAATAAACTTTTTCCTGTTATATTTTCATACTGAAATCAATAGCGTAGAATTAATTTTCTTTGTTATGAAATCATTTATAACTTTTGTTCAGTGTGTTTTGGAGTCAAATGTTATTAGACCAATATTATGTAATTGTCTTGAAAGTGATAGTGATTCTCAAGGACACTCATGACCCTCGACCAAAAAACAAACAAAAAAGTTAACAGTCATTGTGTGCCATACCACTGTCTGTACATGTAAAACACTGC
>NW_011889376.1:207958-208480 GCF_000151845.1 Pteropus vampyrus
CAAAGCCATATATCCTTTCAGGTGAGTAGATGGCACTGATCATCTGATCACTAGACTAGCTAGCTGCAGTGACAATTTTTGATGCCTGTCTTCAATTTAAATTTGAGAAATGAGAATAATCACCAATGTCAGACTCAGTAAATTATAACACATATATTAATAAGAACTTTTTATGATGATATTTTCTAGTAAAGTGTCTTTCCACAATTATTTTGTACTTTGAGGATCGTAAGCTTCCTAATTTTTGTTTGTTATGATTTTGATATTTATATGAGGACTCTAAATCATATGAGGTAGACCTTCTGCGGTAGGTTAAGCAATTTTGGAAAGTTCCACCTAAAATGTCATCTAAGCAAAATGCTGATGGTCGGGAGAAACTTACGGATGTTCCGTGAGTACCTGTGCCTCAATTACTAATAGATTTCTAATAAGACCTCCAATTATTCAGTAATATGATATATTCACTATCTCTTATTAACATGCAGAGTTTCATTTGTGCTATGGATATTTGTGACCTTGTTT
>NW_011889376.1:210185-211272 GCF_000151845.1 Pteropus vampyrus
ATAATATGTGTATATTTCTATTGATTCTAACTACCCAAAGGCTGCTGAGCTTGACATATTTTTAGAGCCATTGAAAAATATACAACAAACCCTCCATGAAAATTATACTTAATGGTGAAAAAATAAAATTCTTTACTTCTTATTGAACTTCTAATTTCTCTCACCTCCTTGAATGATAATATGCTGTTCTGAATGTGACCATTTCATTTTTCTCAGTTGAGGTTATTTTCAAAATTTTAAAGAATATTTAGTTGAGATTGGTAGGTTGCATTTGCAAGGGAGGACATCCTTGAGCTTCAAGTAAAATTCCTATGTCCTGATACAACTCTGAAGTCTGCTTCTTTCACTAAAGAATCATTAAAGGAGTTAATAATGATTTCTCTAGAGATTGGGACTAAAGTTACAGGGTCAGTAGGCAGAGTGCTATATGAATTTTTATTATAATTACTTTTAACATTTATTTAAAATCTATTTAAACATGTGTCTTTTAAATAAAAACCATTTTCAAAAAATATCAGGATTCCAAATGTAAGCTAAACTTATTTCTTTTTTAATTAAATGTATTGAGATGACACTGGTTAATAAAAGTATACAGGTTTCAAGTGTACAATTTAATAAAATGTTATAGGTATATTGTATTGAATGTTCACCACCCAAAGTTAAATGTTCTTCCATCATCATATATTTGACCCCCTTTGTCCTTACCTACCACCCCTTCTTTTCCCCTTCCCTCTAATAACCTCTAATCTATTGTCTTTGTCTATATTTCTTTATATTTCTAATGGTATTCTGTTGACAGAACCATAAAGGATTGTATATACTTGGCAATGATAAGCAGTATGTGGCACACAAAATAAAATGGTTTCTGCATATGTTAGGTTACAATGGTTTCTAATTGTAGTTCTACATTTAATGATGAAGGTGGATCTCAGTTTAAATCATTGCAGCTAAAAACCTTGGATATGAGTTACCCATGATGACTTTCCATACTAAAAGTTTACCAGATGGTATCTTCTGAAATCTAATGACTCTTCTGATGGTTTTCCCCACAGTAATTTCCCTTAATGGCCTAGATGGAACAGCAAAA
>NW_011889377.1:0-4046 GCF_000151845.1 Pteropus vampyrus
TAACCATAACCCTAACACTAACTCTAATCCTAACTCTAACTCTATCCTTAAAAACAAATTCAACCCTAAAGCTAAACCTAATCCTAACGATAACTCGAACCCTAACACTAAACCTAACCCTAACCCTAACCCATACCCTAACCTATCTCTAACCCTAACCCTAACAGTAACACTAACTCTAACTCTAATCTCTTACCCTAACCCTAACCCAAACCGTAACCTAACCCTAATCCTATCCCTAACCAAATTCTGAACCCTAAATAAACCTTACCCTAACCCTAAATCCTAAGCCTAAAACTAACCATAACCCTGACTTTAACCTTAAAACTAATCTAATCCAAACACTAATTCTATTCCAAACCCTAATACTGATCCTAACCCTAAATTTTACACTAACAGTAACTCTAACCCTAACCCCTTATCCTAACCCTAACCCTAAACCTAAGGCTAACCTTAAACCTAACACAAACGCTGACCCTAACCCTAATCCTAACATAACCTAAACCTAACCCTAACCTAACCCTAAGCCTAATCCTAACCATCACTCTAACCCTAACACTAACACTAATCCAACTCTAACATTTTACCCTAAAATTAAACCAAATTTAACCCTAACACTAAACCTAATCCTAACGATAACGCGAACCCTAACACTAAATCTAACCCTAACTCTAACCCATACCCTAACCTATCTCTAACTTACCTTAACTCGAACCCTAACAAGATCTAACCCTAACACTAAAACTAACACTAAACCTAACCCTAAAGCCTAACCTTAACCCTACCGATACCCTAAAACTAACCCTAACACTAACTTAGCTCCTAACCATAAAACTAAAGTTAATCTTATCCCCAGTTCTAAACATAATCCTAAAAATAACCTTAAACATAAATTTTAAACTACCAATAACCCTGACCTTAACCCTTAAACTTAAACCTCACACTAACCTTAAATTTAACTCTAAATCTATCTGTAATCCTAAACCTAACCCTAATACTAACCCTAACTCTAACGATATCCCGAAACTAAACCAAATCCTAACCCTAACCCTAATTTAAATCTAACCCTAAACCTAAGCCTAACACTGATCCTAACCTTAAAATTAAAGTTAATCTTACACCTAATTCTAACCCTAACCAAAGCAAGAACACTAATACTAAATTTTAATCTAACAATAACCCTAAACACTTATACTAAAAGTAACCCTAAACCGAAGTTTAACTCTAGAAGTAACTCCAACCATAAGCCTAATCCTATTCTTAACCCTTACTCTAACCCGAACGTATACTAAACCCTAACTCTAAACTTACTTAAAGCTAACCCTAACCCAAACCCTAAGTCTGATCATAACTTTAAAACTAAAATTAATCCTACACCTGCTTCTAACCCTAATCATATCACTAACCCTAACCTTGAAACTAACTCTAAAACTAAAGCTTATTGTAACCCTATTTCTAAACATTACCATAAATTTTACACTGACAATAACCCTAACGATGTCCCTAACCCTAACACTAACCTTAGCCTTAACACTAACCCTATCCTAAACCTAAACCTAAGCCTAACCCTTACCATAAATCTAACCATAACCTAACCGTAAACCTAACACTAACCCTATGACTAATGCTATGTTTAACATCTACCCTAACCCTAACCCCTATTCTAACCCTAACCCTAACCCTAAACTAAACCTAACGCTTCCCCTAACCCTAATCAAACCCCTGCTTTGAAAGCCTAACCATAACACTAACCTTAACCCTAACCCTATCCCTGATCATAACCTTAAAACTAAAATTAATCTTAACCCTAATTCTAGCCCTTTCCCTAACAATAGCCTAACCTTATATTTTAAATTAACAATAAAGTGAACATAACCCATTACACTAAACCAAACCCTAACCTGAACTTTAACTCTAAAAATAACCCTAACTCTAAAACTAACCCTAATATTAACCCGGACACTGATCCTAACACCAAACCTAAAGTTAATCCTAACCCTAATTCTAACCCGAACACTAACACTAACTCTAACCCTATATTTTCCACTAACAATAAACCTAAACCTGACCACTTAGACTAAATCTAAACCTAACCCTAACTTTCACTCTAAAACTAAATCTAATCCTAACTCTATCATTAAACGACATCCTAAACTTAACTCTAACGCTAACCTTAACTCTAACCTTAACACTAAAAGTAAAGCTGAACCTAAACCTAATTCTAACCCTAACCCTAATTCTAACCCTAACCCTAAATTTTAACTAACAATAACCATATCCTTAAACCCTTATGCTAACCCTAACCTAAAGCTAAGGATAACTCTATGGCTAACACAATAGGATAACTCTTCATGCTAACCCTAACCTAAAGCTAAGGATAACTCTATCGCTAACACAATAACTCTAACCCTAACCTTAAACATATACCTAACCCTAAAATACCTTAAGCAAACCCTAACGGTAACCCCACCCCTAACCTAATCCTAATCCTAACACTAAACCTTACACTAATCTGAACTCTACCTCTTGCCTTAAAACTAACCCTAACCCCAAGCAGATCCCTATTGTAAACTCAACTGTAACACTAACCCCAACCCTAAACCATAAACCTATCCCTAACCCTAACCCAGAGTCTAACCCTAAAACTAAAGCTAATCCAACCCTAATTCTATCAATAAACCTAAAATCAATCCTAAAGCTAAAATTTACACTGACAATAACTCGAACCCTAACCCATTATCCTAATCCTACCCCTAAACTTAAGCCCACCTTAACTCTAACACCATCCCTAACCCTAATGCTAATCATAACCTAACTTAAACTTATCACAAACCATAACTTAACAGTAATCCTAACCCTAACCCTAACACTAACTCTAAAAGAAACACAAATCCTAACACTAAAGTCTCACCTTAACCCTAACCCTAATCCTAACACTGATTCTAACCTTACAACTAAAGTTAATCCTAAACCTCATTCTAAGCTTAACCTTATCAATAACACAAAATAGAAATTTTAATCTAACAAATACCCTGACCCTAACCCCTTAACCTAAAGCTAACCCTAACCCTAACTTTAACTCTAAAACTACCTCTAACCCTAAGCCTAAAACTAACACTATTCTTAACCCTAACTCTAAACCTATCCTAAGTCACACCCTAACTAACCCTAAATTAAAACTAATCATAACCCTAACGCTAACCCTGATCATAACCTTAAACTAAAGCTAATCCTAAACCTAATTATAATTCTAACCCAACACTAACACTAACCTTGAACCTAACCCTAAAACTAAAGCTTATCGTAACCCTATTTCTAACCATTACCTTAAATTTTACACTGACAATAACCCTAACATTAACCATAACCCTAACACTAACTCTATCCTAAACCAAACCGAACACTAACACTTACCATAATACTACCCATAACCTAACACTAACAGTAAAACTAACCCTAACGGTAATGCTATGTCTAACCTCTTATCCTAACCCTAATCCAAACTCTGACCTAAACCTAATTCTACCCGTAACCCTAACCGAACCGCTACCTTTAAAGTCTAACCATAACACTAACCCTATCCCTGATCATAACCTTAAATTTGAATTTAATCCTAACCCTAATTCTAACTCGAAACCTAAAAATAACCTAACCTCAAATTTTAAACAGACAATAACCCTGACCACAAACCCTTACACTTAACCTAATCATAACCCAAACTTTACTCTAAAACTAACCCTAACTATAACCCTAACCCTAACATTAACCCAAACACTGATCCAAACACTAAAACTAAAGCTATCCTAATTCTAATTTTAATCTGAACACTAACACTAACCCTAAAACTAGATTTTACAGTAACAATAAACCTAAACCTGACAACTTACGTTAAACATAACTCCAACCCTAACTTTTACTCTAAAACTAAATCTAACACTAACCCTATCCCTAAACCTCACCCTAACCTTAACTCTAACACTCACCCTCACCTTGATCCTAACATTAAAACTAAAGGTAATCCTAAATCTAATTCTAAACCTAACCCT
>NW_011889377.1:4096-16267 GCF_000151845.1 Pteropus vampyrus
TAACCTCAAATTTTAAACAGACAATAACCCTGACCACAAACCCTTACACTTAACCTAATCATAACCCAAACTTTACTCTAAAACTAACCCTAACTATAACCCTAACCCTAACATTAACCCAAACACTGATCCAAACACTAAAACTAAAGCTATCCTAATTCTAATTTTAATCTGAACACTAACACTAACCCTAAAACTAGATTTTACAGTAACAATAAATCTAAACCTGACAACTTACGTTAAACATAACTCCAACCCTAACTTTTACTCTAAAACTAAATCTAACACTAACCCTATCCCTAAACCTCACCCTAACCTTAACTCTAACACTCACCCTCACCTTGATCCTAACATTAAAACTAAAGGTAATCCTAAATCTAATTCTAAACCTAACCCTAAATTTTACACTAACAATAACACTATTACTAAACACTTATCCTCACCCTAACACTAAACTTAAAGCTAAGCCAAACCCTAACACTAGTCCTAAACATAACTCTAACCCGAACCTAAACCTAATCCTAACCCTAACCCTAAACATATACCTAATTCTAAAAGAAACCTTAAGCAAACCCTAACCATAACCCTAAACCTAAGCTTACGCTAACCCTAACCCTAACCATATCCCTAATGCTGACACTAATCCCTTATGCTTAACTGAAACCTAATGCTACTTTAAAGTTAAAACTAACCATAAACATAACCCCAATCTTAACATTAACCCTAACCCAGATTCTAACCCTAATATTAAAGCTAAACTTAACCCTAAATCTAATCCTAAACCTAACACTAACCCTAAATCTGAACCTACCCAAAAACTAAAGATAAAACTACCCCTAACTCTAACCCTAACCTTAAATTTTACCCAACAATAAATCTAATTCTAACTCTTTACCCTAACCCTAATCCTAAACCTACCTCTAAACTAAACCTAAACCAAAACCTAACGATAATTCTAACCATAAACTATCCTAACCCTAACCCTAACCCTAATACAAATCCTAACTCTAACCTCTCACCATAACCCTAGTCATAACTCTAACCTCTTACCGTAACCCTAATCCTAACCCTAACCCTAACACTAACCCCTTATTCTAACACTAACCCTAAACTTAATCCAGAACCGTAACCGTAACCCTAAACCTAACCCTGATACTAACCTTAACACTAAAGCTAATACTAACCATAACTCTAACCGTGACCCTAACAGTAACCCTAACCATAAATTTTGAACATACAATAACCCAAACCCTAACCCCTTTCCTAAACCTAACCCTAAATATAACTTTAAGTCTAAAACTAACCATCAACATAACCCTAACTCAAATATTAACCCGAACCCTGAGCCTCACCTTAAAAATAGAGCAAATGCGAACAATAATTCTAAAACTAACCCTAACAATAACCCTAACCCTGATACTAACCCTAAACTAAAGTTTATCCTAAAAGTAATTCTAAACCTAATCTTAAATTATACACTAACACTAACTCTAAACCTAACTCCTTACCCAAACCCTGATCGTAACCTTAAAACTAAAGATTATAATAACCCTAATTCAAAACCTAACACTAACATGAACCCTAACCCTGTTCCTAATCCGAATACTAAAGTTAATCCTAACCCTGAATCTAAACCTAAACATAAATTTTAGTCTAACAATAACCCTAAACCGAACCCCTTACCCTAAACCGAACCTTAAACTTAAAGCTAACAATAACCCTATCACTAACCCTAACACAAAACCTAACCTTAACCCCAACCCTAACCGGAACCATAAACCTAACCTAAACCTAACCCAAATCCTAACCCTAACCATCAACTTACACCTAAAATAAACCTTACGGAACCCTAACGGTAACCCTCACCCTAACCTAATACTAATCTTAATCCTATTCTAAACACTAACCCTAACCCTAATCCTAAACCCAAACCGTAACTCTAACCCTATCATTGACCCTAACCCTGATGCTATCCCTAAAACTAAAGCTAATCCTAACCCTAATTCTAACCATAATCATAAATTTTACACTAACAGTAACCCTCACTCTAACACTTTCCTCTAACCCTATCCCTAAAACTAAAGCTAACCCAAACCCTTGTAGTAACCCTAACCCTAATACTAACCCTAACTCTGAACTTAACCATAAAAATAAAGCTAAATCTAATCCAATTCTAACCTAAAACCTAAATTTTACACTAATAATAACCATAACTCTAAGTCCTTCCCCTGAACATATCCCTAAATTAAATTAACTCTAAAACTAACTCTAACCATAACCCTAAACCTAACGCTAACCCTAACTCTAAAACTAACCTAAACCTAACGATAACCCTATCTCTAAAACTATCTCTAACACTAACACTTATCCTAACTCGAAACTCTTACAGTAACTCTAACTGTAATCCTAACTCTAACTCTCACCATAACCCTAACCATAACCCTATATCTAACACGAAAGCCTAACCATAAACCTAACCCTAACCATAACCCTGAATCTAATCCTAAAACTAATGCTAACCCTAACCCAAATTCTAACTCTAACTCTATCAATAAACATTACACTAAATTTTAAACTAACAATAACCCTAACCCTAAACTCTTAACCTAAAAATAACCCCAATCATAACTCTAACTCTAAAACTAACCTTAACCCTAACCTTAACCCTAACATTAACCCTAACCTTGACTCTAAACCTAAATTAAAGATAATTGTAACCCTAATTCAAACCCTACATCTAACACTAACGATAACCCTAATCCTAACCCTAATAATAAAGCTAAACTTAAATTTAATTTCAAACATAAACCCAAATTATACACTAACAATAACCCTGACCTTAACACGTTACCTTAACCATAACACTAAACCTAATGCTAATCCTAACTCTAACACCAGCCTCAATGCTAACCTAACTCTAACCCTAAACCGATCCCTAACTTAAACCTAAACCCCACCTTAACACTAACCCTACCCTAACCCTAACCCTAACCCTAACCCTAACCTAACCCTAACCTAACCCTAACCCTAACCCTAATTCTAACCATAACACTAATCCTAAGTCTACCCTCTTACCCTAACTACAACTCTAACCCTAACCCTCAACCTAACATAAACTAACCCTAACCATAAACCTAACACTAACACTAATCCTAAAACCTAACCGTAATCTGAATCTGAACCGTAACTCTATCCTACCTTTAATACTAAAGTGAATCCTACCCTTATTCTAACTCTACCCTAACAATAACCCTAACCCTAAATATTAAACTAACAATAACCCTAATCCTAACCCCTTAACATAATAAAACCCTAACCCTAAATTTAACTCTAAACTATCACTAACCCTTACCTAATGTTAACCTTAACCCTAACCCTGATCCTAAACCTAAAACTAAAGCTAATCCAAAACCTGATTCTAACCTTAATCCTAACACTAACCCTAACCCTGAACCTAACACTAAACTAAAGCTTATATTAACCCTATTTCTAACCCTTACACTAAATTTTAAACAAACAATAACCCTACCCTAAATCTAACCCTAATACTAACCTTAACCCTAACAGTAACCCTAATCTAAACCTAACCATTACCATAACCCCATTACCTAACCATAAATCTACTGCTAACCTAAACCTAACCCAAAAACTAACTCTAATACAAATGCTATGTCTCACCTCTTACCTTAAACCTAACAATAACCCTAACCGTTATCCTAATCCTAAAACTTAATCTAACACTAACCCTAACACTAACCCTAACTCTAAACCTAACCCTAACCTAAACACTAACTTAAACTTAATCTTAAAACAAACAAAAACCTAACCCTAACCCCTAAGCCTAATCCTAACCTTACCCTGAACCTAACCCTGAAACTAAAGCTAATCCTAACCTAATTCTAACTATAACGCAAACACAAATGCTGACTCTAACACTAACCCTAACCCTAACAGTAACTCTAACCTAAACCTAACCCTAACCCTAACCATAAACTTAAACCTAAGTCTAAACTAACCTGTCCCTAATGGTAACCCTAACCCTAAATCCAAAATAATCCTAACCCTAACTCTAAATCTAACCCTAAACATATCCCTAACATTAACTCTAAACAAGATACTAACCTTAATTCTAATCCTAACATCAACACTAAGCCTAACTCTCAATTTTGCACTAACAATACCCGAAAACTTTACCTCTAACACTAAACAATATCCTAAAAATAACTTTAACTGTAAAACTAACCCTAACACTAAACCTAAAGCTAACCCAAACCCTAAGAGTAACTGTAATCCTAACACTAACATTACCCCTAACATTAACTCTAACCCTAACACTAACACCTAACCCAAACTCTAACTATAACCCCAACCCCTTATCTTAACCCTAATCCAACCTCTAACACTAAACCCTAATCCTAACCTTAACACTATTCCTACCCCTGATTCTATTCCCAAAACTAATGTTAACCCTAACACTAACACTAACCCTAACACTAAATATTACACTAACAATAACATTAACCTTAACCTCTTATTCTAACTCTAACCCTAACCTTAAATTTAACTTTAAAACTACAACTAACATTAACCTTAACCCTAATATTAACACTAGCCCTGATAGTAACCCTAAAATAAAGCTAATCCTTACTGTAATTCTAACCCTTACCCTAAACTAAATATAAAGCTGATCCTAACTGTAAAAGTAAAGCTAATCTTAAGCCTAAAACTAACCCTAAACCTATAGTTAACCATAACCCTAAAACTAAACCTAAACCTAATCCTGACCCTAACCCTAAATCCTAACACTAACCCTAACAGTAAAACTACCACTAATTCTAAGCATAAATCTAAAGGTAATCCTTAACCTAATTTTAACCCTAACACTTACATGATCAATAACCCAAAATTTTACACTTACAAAAACCCTAACCCTAACCTCTTACCCTAACCTAACCCTAACTTTAACTTTAACTCTAAATCGATACCCTAAACCTAATTCTAAACCTAACATTAACCCTAACACTGATCCTAACACTAAAACTAAGCTATTCATATCCTAATTCTAACCTAATCAGAAATTTTACACTAACAATAACCCTAACCCCTTATCCTTTCCATAAACCTAAACCTAAATCTAAGCCTAACCCTAACACTAACTCTAACGTAAACATAACCTTAATCTTAACCCAAACCATAATCCTACCCCTCAAATGAACCTTACCCGAACTCTAACGTTAACCTTATCCCTAATCTAATCCTGATCCTAACACTAACCCTTACTCTAACTCTAACCCTAAAAATAAAGAAAACCCAAAACCTAATCGTAACCTTAACCCTAACACTAACCCTAAACCTGATCTTAACCCTAAAACTAAAGCTAAATCTAAACCAAATCTAACCCTAACCCTAAATTTTGCACTAATAATAACCATACCCCTAACTTCTTACCCTGAACCTAACTCTCAACATAAATTAGCTCTAAAACTAACTCCAAACATAACGCTAAATCTAATGCTAACCCTAACTCTAACCCTACCATAAACCTAATCTTAACCCTATCCCTAATCCTGTCTCTAACCCTAAAATTAATCCTAGTTCTAAACTCTTACCCTAACAATAACCCTAACCGTAACCCTCACACACCCCTAAAATTTTACACCAACTATAACAGTAACTGACCCTTACCCTTAACCTCATACTAACCCTAAATTAAGTCTAAAACTAACTCGTACCCTGACCCTACACCTAACGGTAACACTAACCATAATCCAGATCCTAATCCTAAAACTAAACGTAATCCTAAATCTAATTCGAACACTACTCCTAAATTTTCCACAAACAATAACCATAACACTAACCCTAACTTTAACTCTAAAACTAACCCTAAATCTAACCCTAATCCTATCACTAACCCTAACCCTGATACTAACCCAATAATTAAAGCTAAACCTAAGCCTAAATCTGACCAAAATATTAATTTTACACTAACAATAACCCTAACCATAACTCCTTACCCTAACACAATGCTAACCCTAACCCTAACACAAACTCTAACCTTAACCTTAACCTTATCCTAAAACTAACTTAACCTAAACCTAATCTTAACGCTAAACCTTACCCTAAACCAGACCTAAAACTAACACTAATCCAAACACAAACCTAACCCTAATCATAACCCTAATACTAATCCTAACTCTAACCTCTTACTATAATAATCTTAACCATAAATTTTATGCTAACAATAACACGAACCCTAACCCTAACTCTAACAATAACCCTAAACCTAAACCAAACTGTAAACTAAACCTAACTCTAAATTTAAATCTAAAGCTAACCCTAACCCTAAAGCTAAGCCTAACCCTAAACCTGAAGATATTCCTAACCCTAATTCTAAATCTTGCCCTAACACTAACCACAATCCTAACTCTAAACCTAACCTTAAACCCAAACCTAACCTTGACTATAACTCTAACCCTAAACCTAATCCTAACACATAACCCTAACCCTAAACCTAATCCTAACTCTATTCTTTATCCTAATACTACACCTAACACTAACCCTAAATTTTACACCAATTATAACCGACACCCAAAATCGTTACCCTTAAACTCATACTCACACTAAATTAACTCTAAAACTAACTCTTACCATAACCAAAACCTAATGGAAACACTAACCATAACCCAGATCCTAGCCCTAAAACTAAACGTAATCCTAAATCTAATTCGAACATTAACCCTAAATATTCTACTAACCATAACCAGAACCCTAACCATAACTGTAACTCTAAAACTAACCCTAACCCTAACCCTAAGTCTAACACTAATGCTAACTCTAAATTCTTACCCTAACCACAAACCTAAACCTAAACCTTACACTAACCATAAACCTACCCCTAAACTAAACCTAACTGAAAAACTAACAGTAATCCTATCAATAGCCATAACAATAGCACAGACCCTAATCCTAAAACTAAAGCTAATTATAATACTAACACTTACCCAATTTCTTACAATAATCCTAATCCTAAATATTACACTAACAATAACCCTAACCCTAACCCCAAACCATAAATCTAACCCTAACTCTAACTTTAACTCAAAAACTAATTCTAACCCTAACTCTAACACTAACATTAACCCTATCCCTGATCCTAACAAAAAAACTAAAGCTATACCTAAACCTAATGCTGAACCTAACCCAAACGCTAACCCTAATCCTAATGATAACACTAACACTAACACTAAACCTAACACTAACCCTAACCCATAAGCCTAACCTTACCATTAACCCTAACTGTAACCCTAACACTAAACCTAACCATAAATTTTACACTAACAATGACCCTAACTTTAACCCCTTACCTTGAACCTAATACTAAGCCTTAATTAACTCTAAAACTAACTCTAACCCTTACCCTAACCCTGAGCCTAACTCTAAAACTAAAGCTAATCCTAAAAATATTTTGAAACCTAACCCTAAATTTTACACTAACAATAACCCTAAATCTAATGCCTACCCTAACCCTAACACTAAACCTAATGCTAACCCTAAACCTAAAACAAACCCTAACCCATAAATCTAATTCGAACACTAACCCTAAATATTCTACTAACCATAACCATAACCCTAACCATAACTGTAACTCTAAAACTAACCCTAACCCTAACCCTAAGTCTAACACTAATGCTAACTCTAAATTCTTACCCTAACCACAAACCTAAACCTAAACCTTACACTAACCATAAACCTACCCCTAAACTAAACCTAACTGAAAAACTAACAGTAATCCTATCAATAGCCATAACAATAGCACAGACCCTAATCCTAAAACTAAAGCTAATTATAATACTAACACTTACCCAATTTCTTACAATAATCCTAATCCTAAATATTACACTAACAATAACCCTAACCCTAACCCCAAACCATAAATCTAACCCTAACTCTAACTTTAACTCAAAAACTAATTCTAACCCTAACTCTAACACTAACATTAACCCTATCCCTGATCCTAACAAAAAAACTAAAGCTATACCTAAACCTAATGCTGAACCTAACCCAAACGCTAACCCTAATCCTAATGATAACACTAACACTAACACTAAACCTAACACTAACCCTAACCCATAAGCCTAACCTTACCATTAACCCTAACTGTAACCCTAACACTAAACCTAACCATAAATTTTACACTAACAATGACCCTAACTTTAACCCCTTACCTTGAACCTAATACTAAGCCTTAATTAACTCTAAAACTAACTCTAACCCTTACCCTAACCCTGAGCCTAACTCTAAAACTAAAGCTAATCCTAAAAATATTTTGAAACCTAACCCTAAATTTTACACTAACAATAACCCTAAATCTAATGCCTACCCTAACCCTAACACTAAACCTAATGCTAACCCTAAACCTAAAACAAACCCTAACCCAAACTCTAACCCTAAACTAAATGTAACCATAACCCTTCCCGAACCTAACCCTAACACTCATCCTAATCCTGACATTAATCCTAAATCTAAACTCTTCTTCTACCCTAACTATTACCCTAAATCTACCCCACCTAAATCTAACCCTAACCCTAACCCAAATCTATCTATAAACCTATCCCTAAACCTAACAATAATCCTAACTCTAAGCACTTACCCTAACCCTAACCCTAACCAAATTCAAAAACCTAGCCTAACCTTAACCCTAACCTTTACCCTAACCCTGACCCTAACCATAAAACTAAAGTTAATCCTAACCCTAATTCTAACACTAAGCCTAACAATAACCCTAACGCTAAATTTTAAATTAGCAATAAACCTAAACCGAACCCTGTACTCTAAACCTAATCCTAACTCTAACTCTAACTCTAAAACTAACCCTAACCCTTACCCTAACCTAAACAAAACCCTAACCCTAAACATAATCATAAATCTACAGCTAAACTAAAACAAACTCGAACAGTAACGGTAACCCTAACGGTGACCTAATCCTAAACCTAAACCTAATATTAACTCTAATCCTAACTCTAAACTCTTACGTTAACACAAACCCAAACCCTAACCCTAACCCGAACCGTAACCCATACTCTAACCCTATCCTTAAACCTAACCTAAACCTAGCCCTAACACCAAATCTAACCATAAACCTACCACTAAATTAAACCTAACTTGAACACTAAGGTTAATCTATTCCTAAAACTAACCCTAATCCTGACCTTAAACCTAAAACTAAAGCTTATCGTAATCATAATTCTAACTCTCTCCCTTACACTATACCTAACCATAAATTTAACTCAATAACCCTAACCGTATGCCCTTAACCTATACCTAACCATAAGTCTAACTTAACTCTAAAAAAAACCCTAACCCTACATTAACGATAACCCTTAACCTAACCCTAAATCTAAAGCTATTCCTAACCCTAATTCTAACCCTAACTAACACTACCATAATCCTGATCCTAACTCTAAAATTAAAGCTAATCCTAACTTGATTTAAACCTAACCCTATTATACCCTAATAATAACCCTAACTTTAACCCCTTACCTTAAACCTAACCCTATAGCTAATGCTAACACTAAGCCTAACACTAACTCTAACCCTAACACTAATCTCAATCCTAAATTTAACGTAACCCTAACCCTAAGCCTAACACTAAACTTAACTTTAACCTCTTACCCTAACCGTACCCCTAACGCTAACACTAAATTTTACTCTAATAATAACCTAACTTTAACTCCTGACCCCAAAACTAATCCTAACCCTAATTTAACTCTAAAACTAACTTTAAACCAAAACCTAACCCTAAACCTAAACCAAATCTTAAAAACATCCTCTCACTAAACCTAACCCAGTCCCTAACCCTTATTTGAAAGCTAATCTGACCCAAATTCTAAACTTAACCATAAATTTTACATTAAGAATAAACCTAACCCTAACTCCATAACCTAACCCTAACCCTAGACCTAACGCTAATCTTAACCATAACAGTAACCCTAACCATACCCTAAACCTAACCTTAACCCTAAACCCTAACTCTAACCCTAACCCTAACACCTAACCCTAACCCTAACCTTAACGTAACACTAACCCCATCCCTAACTCTGACACTAATCCTAACTCTATTACTTTATCCCTAACACAACATTTACCCTAACAGGAAACCTAACTGTAATCCTAACCCTAATTCTAACTCTAACCTAACGTAACCTTAAACTTAAAAATAATGCTAACACTAATCCTAACTCTAACCTCTGATCCTAAATCTAATCCTAAACCTAACTCTAACCCTATCTCTAACCCCTACCACAACCCTAACAATAAACCTAACCCTATCTTAAACCTAACCTTAACTCTAACACTAACAATAACTCTAACCCTAACTTAACCCTAACGCTAACCTTAACCCTAACCCTAACACTAATAATAACTCTAAACTCTTACTCTTATCCTAACACTACCATTAATCCTAACCTAAATTTAACCCTGACCATAACCCTAAACTAATCCTAACTCTAATCCTAACTCTAACACGAATCCTTAATCTAACATTATACCCTAAACCTAAACTTAATATAACTCTAACCCTAACCGAAATCATAACGCTAAACCTAGCCGAACCCTAAACATAACGCTAACCCTAACTCTAAGCTTAACACCAACTCTAACACAGAACAATAAACCTAAACCTAAACCTAATCCTAACCAAAAATTTTACACGAACATTAAACCTAGCCTTAACCTCTGACCCTAAAATTAACCCTAACCCTAATTTAACTCTAAAACTAACTCTAACCCTAACCTTAACCCTAATACTAACCGAAACCTTAAACGTAACACTGACAGTAACCCTAACCCAGATCCTAATACTAAATCTAAAGCTGATCCTAATCCTAATTATTACCCTAACCCTAAATTTGCACTAAGTATAACCGGAACGCTAAATCCCAAACCTAAGCCTAATCGTAACTGTAACTCCAACAGTAACCCTTACCTAACCTAATCCTAAAACTAATCCTAACCCTAAACCTAAATCTACCCGTAACCCTAACCATAACCCTAACTTTAACGTAACCCTAAACCGAACACTAACTCACACCCTAACTTTAAATCTAAAGCTAATCCTAACCCCAATCCTAACCCTAACTCTAACCAAGATCATATTCCTAAAATTAAGGATAATCCTAACCTTAATTCTAACCCTAACTTTAACACTAACCCTAAGTCTAAACTTTACACTAACAATAAACCAAAACGGAACCCATTACTCTAAAGCTAATCCTATCTCTAACTTTAACTCTAAAACTAACCCTAATCCTAACCCTAACACAAAACCTAAAACTAAATCTAACTCTTAGTGTAACGCTAACCCTAAACCCTTACCTTAAACATAACTGTATCCCTAAAACTAAACCCTAACCCTAAACTTAACCCTATCCCAAACCCTGATCCTAACCATAAAACTAAAGCTACACCTAACCCTAAAACTAAACCTGACCCTATTTTACAATAACAAAAATCTTAACCCTAACCCATACCCTAAACATAAATTTAACACTAAATTAACCTCTAAAACTAACCCTAACCTTAACCTTAACCTAACATTAACACCTACCCTTATCCTAACCGTAAAAGTAAAGCTAATCATAACCGTAATTCTGACCTAAACCTAACACTTACCATAAACCTAATCCTAACCCTAAAACTAAAGCAAATCCTAATCCTAACCATGACACTAAACCTATAGCTAATCCTAATCCTAACAATAACACAAATCCTACAACTAACCCTAACCCTAGCACTAAACCTAAACCTAAATTAAAGATGAAAGTAATATTAACGCTAACTAACCGTAATCCTAAATTTTAAACTACCAATAACTGTAGACCTAACACCTTATCCTGAATCTAACTTTAAGTCTAAACCTAACACTAACTCTAATCCTAACCCTAACATTAACCCGAACCCTGATCCTAACCATAAAACTAAAACTTATCGTAACCCTAACACTAATACTAACCCTGACACTTACCTTAACCTAAATCTAACCCTAATACTAAAAATAACCATAAACCTACCTCTAAATTAAACCTTACCCGAGCCCTAATGGCAACACTAAACCTAAGTTAATCCTAACATTAACCCTAACCATACCTCTAAACCTAAAATTAACTCGAA
>NW_011889377.1:18017-18758 GCF_000151845.1 Pteropus vampyrus
CTGACCCCTTACAATAAGGTTAACCTAAAATCTAAACCTAACACTAAGCCTAAAGTCTAACAATGACTCTAACCTCAACAGTAACCCAGAACCAAACCCTAAAGTTAAATCTAACCTTAATTTTAAACTATCAATAACACTAACCTTAACCCCTTACCATAAAGCTAACACTAACTGTATATTTAACTATAAAACTAACCCTAACCCTAAACCTAACCCTAACATTAACCCTGATTCTAAACGTAAACTTAAATTTATCCTAATCCTAATTGTAAACATAATCCAAACATTAACCATAACCATGATTCTAACCTTAAAACTAAAGCTAATCCTCACTTTAATTCTAAATCTAACCCAAAAATATACACTAACAATAATCCTAACCCTAACCCCTTCCTTACCCCTAAACCTAAACCTAATGCTTACCCTAAAACTAACACAAACCTAGCCCTAACCCTAACTTTAACTTAACCCTAAAACTAAACTTAAAACCAACACTAACCGAAACCTAACCCTAAACCTAAACCTAGCCCTAAACCTAACCCTAACGCTAACACTTATTCTATATTTAACCTTTTACCCTAATGCTATCCCGAAAAATAACCTTAACCTTAACCTTAACTCTAACCATGCTCTCACCATAAGTTTTACACTATGACCCTAACATTAACCTTAACTCTAACACTACTCCTAACTCTAAACACTTTCGCTAACTCTAACCTCTTTTCCTAATCCCAACCC
>NW_011889377.1:20109-23258 GCF_000151845.1 Pteropus vampyrus
TAACCATAAAACTAACCCTAACACTACTGCTAACTCTAAACTCTTACCTTAACCCTAACCCTAACCCTATACTAATCTAATCCTAATCCTAACTCAAAACCTAACCCTAACCCTAAACCTAACCCAAGACTTAAACACATACCCTAAACCTAACCCTCAACCTAATGCGAACCTTAACCTTAACAGTAACCCTAAACCTACTCTAACCATGAACTAACCCTAACCCTAACCTATAACCTAACCTAACCCTAATTTTAACTCTAATCCTCACACTAATTTTAACTCTAGTCTCTTACCATAAACCTAACCCTAACTCTATCCCTAACACAATCTTAACTCTACCCTAACCTAAACCTAACCCTAACATTAAACCTAACCCTAACCTAACCCAAACTCTAACCCTAACGTAGTAATATTAACTCTAATCTCTTGTCCTAAACCTAACCCTAACCCTATCCCTAAACATAACACTAACCCTACTTCTAACCAATTTCTCTAACCCTATCTCTCACCCTAACCATGACCCTAACCCTAACCATAACCCCAACCATAACTCTACTACTAACCCTGAAACAAACCCTAAACCTACAGCTGAACCTAACCCTAATTCTAACTCTAACCCTGTCAATAATCCTAAACCTAAATTTTAAATTAACAATGACCCTACCCTAACTCTAACCCAAACCTAAACCTAACCTTAACCAAAACCATAACTAATCCTAACCCTATTCATAACCCTTACACTAATCCTATTATCTCTTACCCTAAACCTCACCCTAAACATAACTGTAATCCTAACACAAACCGTAACGCAAAAACCTAACCCTAATCCTAATTCTAA
This sequence comes from Pteropus vampyrus, assembly GCF_000151845.1. Taxonomy (NCBI): domain Eukaryota; kingdom Metazoa; phylum Chordata; class Mammalia; order Chiroptera; family Pteropodidae; genus Pteropus; species Pteropus vampyrus. Next base: position 20,951 of record NW_011889377.1, read on the forward strand.
TCTAATCCTAACATTAAACATAACCGTTACCCTATCCTACCTTAACCTAACCTTAACCCTAACCATAACGCTAAAACTAACCCTAACATAATTCTAACCCTAAGCCTAAATTTTACACTATAATAACCTTAACCTTATCCCCTAACCCTAAACAAAACCCTAACACTAATTTAACTGTAAAAATAACTCTAACCCTAACAATAATATTAAATATAACCCAAACCTTAAATGTATCCCATACCCAGATTCTAAACCTAAGTTTAAAGCTAAACCTAATCTTAATTATAACCCTAACCCTAAATTTTACACTAAAAGTAACACGAACTCTAATCCCATACCCTAAACTTAACCTTAAACCTAATTATGACCTTAACATTAACAGTAACTCTAAAACTAATCCTAATCCTATCCCATTCCCCTAACCCTATTGCTCACCCTAAACATGACGCTAACCTTGACCATAACCCTAACCCTAACACTACCACTAACTATGAAACTAACCCTAAAACTACAGTTAATCCTAACAATAACTCTAATTCTAACCCTAACAATAAATCTAACCCTAAATTTTAGATTAACAATAACCCTAACCCTTACCCAAATTCTAATCTAAACCTAATACTAACTATAAGTCTAAACTAATACTAACCCTAATACTACTCTAACACTAAAGCTAAATCTTCCTTCTTACCATACCCTCACCTTAAACATATCAGTGACTCTAACTCAAACAATAATGATAAACCTAAATGTAACGTTATCTCTAAACCTTATCCTAATCCTACGGTAACCCTAACCACAACCATACCCTAACGCTAACACTAACCCTATACCTAATCTAAAGCTAACCCTATCCCTAACCCTAAACTAATCCTAACCCTAATCCTTATCCTAACACTAATCCTAACAAAACCTATTACCGTAACATGACAGTAAAAATAACGGTAACCCTAACCCAAACCATAACGATAAATCTAATCTTAACTCTAACCCTAACACTAACCCTAACCTTAACCCTAACCCTTAACCTACAGAAACCCAATATGTAAACCTAAACGTACTGTTAACCCTAACCCTATCGTTAACCCTAAACCTAACCTTATTTCTAACCCTAAACCCTATTTTACATTATAGTAACTCTAAACTTAACCCCTGACACTAATCCTAAATCTAAAACTAATTAAACTCTGAAACTACCTCTAACCCTAACCCTAACCCTAAATCTGCCCTAATCTTAAATGCAACCCATTCACTAACACTAAACCAGATCCTAAACCTAAATCTAAAGCTTATCCTAACCCGAAATCTAACCTGAACACTAAATTTTACACTAAGAATAAACAGAACTCTAACACCAGAACCTAACTCGAACCCTAAGTCTAATGCTAACCTTAACCATAACAGTAACCCTATTCTAAAACTAACACTAACTCTAAGCCTAACCTTAACCCTAACACTAAACCTAACTCTAAATGTAACACCAACCGTAACCTTAAAACTTAAAACTAACCCTAACCCTAACCCTAACCGTAACCATAAATTTTACACTAAAAATAACCCTAATCCTAAACCCGAAACCTAACCCTAAAGCTAACCCTACCCCATATCTTAACCCTAACCCTAAAAATAATGCTAGCTTTAACTCTAACAGTAACCCTAGCCCTAACTAAAACCTAACTTTAACTTAACACTAACCCTAACCATAACTAAAACCTAACTTTAAGTTAACCCTAACCCTAACCCTAACCCTAACACTAATCCTAACTCTAAACTCTTACCCTAACCTAATCCCAAATTTAACCATTATCTTAACCCTAAGAGTATCCCTAATCCTAACCAGAACTCTAAACCTAACCCCAACTCTAAAACTAAACCTAAGCCCTAACTCTAACACTAAGCCTAACCCTAACCGTAACTCTAACCCTAAACTAACCCTAACCTAAAACTGACACTAACCCTGAACCTGACATAATTTTAACTCTAATCCTAACCCTAACACTAATCCTAACTTTAATCACTTACCCTAACCCTAATCCTAAACATAATTGTAAGCGTAACCAAAGATTAACACTAAACCTAACCCTAACCCCAATCCTAACCCTACACTAACCCTACACTAATCCTAAACCTAACCTTAATCCTAACTCGAACCCTAATCCTAAACTTAACCCTAACATTAACTCTAATCCTAACCCCTTAACCTCACCCTATTTCTAACCCAAACCTTGATCCTAACGCTAAAGCATAACACTAACCCTAACCCTACCCAAACCCTAATCCTAACCCAAACACTAAACGTAACACCAAC
>NW_011889377.1:24043-25734 GCF_000151845.1 Pteropus vampyrus
AATTCTAACTGTAAATTCAAAACCTAACCTTAACCCTAAACCTAACACTTACCCTAACCCTAAACTTAAACCCTAAATATAACTATAACCCTAACGCTCACCCTGATCCTAAACCTAAAACTAAAGCTAATCCTAACCGTAATTCTAATCCTAATTCTAACACTAACCCGAACATTAAAGTTTAATCTAATAACCCTAAAAGTATCTCAATATCATAAACTTAAGAGTAAATCTGACTTTAAGTATAAAACTAGACCTAACTCTAACTCTAACCCTAAAATTAACCCGAACACTGATCCTAACCCTAAAACTAAAGCTAATGATAACCTTAATTTTAAAGCTGTCCCTAACCCTGATACTAACCCTAACAGTAAAGTTTATCCTAACCCTAACACTAATCTTAACCTTAGCCCTAACCCTAATATCAAACTCACCCTAATCCTAACCCTAACAATAAACTTACCTCTAAACTGAACGTTGCATGAACCCTAATGGTACCCCTAACCCTAACCTAATCCTAAACCTAACCGCAACCCTAATCCTAACCCTCATCCTAATCCTAAATACTAACCATAACCCTAACCGTAACACTAAAACTAACCCTGATCTAACTCTAAAACTGAAGCTAATCCTAACCATAATTCTAAACCTAATCTTAAATTGTACACTAAAAAGAAATCTAACACTAACAACTTACCCTAAACTTAACCCTAAACCGAAAGCTTACACTAACCCTAACCACACCCTTACCCTAACACGAATCCTAACTTGAATCACTTACCCTAACCCTATCTACTCCGAACCTAACCCTAATGCTAAGGCTATCCTAACTCAAAACCTAACCCTATGGCTAATCCTAAATTGTACACTAACAACAACCCTAAAACTGACTCCTCCTTAACCTAACGCTAAACCTAACTTTAACTCTAAAACTAAACCTAACCCTAACCCTAACTATAATCATAACCCTTACCCTATCCCTGAACCTACTCATAAACTAAAGCTAATCCTAATCCAATTCTAAACTTAATCCTAAATTTTACACTAACAAAAACCCTAAACCTAACGTTAATTTAAACTCTAACTTTAACCTTAACTCAAACCCTAACATTAACCCTAACCCTGATTCTAACTCTAAAAATATATCTAATCGTAACCCTAAAACTCAACCTTACCCTAACACTAACCCTAAACCCTTATGCTAACTGTAAGCCTAATCCGATAAATAAAGCTACCACTAAACTGAACTTAACTGGAACCCAAACGTTAACCCTAACCCTAACCTAACCCTAAGCCTAACACTAAACCTAACACAAATACTAAATCTAACTTCTTACCCTAACCCTAACACCTTATGCTAACCCTAATCCTAACCCTAACTCTAACCAAGATCCTAAGCCTAAAATGAAAGATAACCCGAACCCTAATTCTAACCCTAACTTAAACATTAATCCTATGTCTAAATTTTACACTACCAATAAACCAAAAAAGTAACCCCGTACACTAAACCTAATCCTATCCCTAACTTTAACTCTAAAATTAACACTAACCCTAACCCTAAATCAAAACCTAAAGCTAAATATAACCCTAAGTGTAACCATAAACCTAACCCCTTACCTTAAACATAACCGTATCCCTAACACTAAACCCTAACCCTAAAATTAACCCTATCCCTAAACCTGTTCCTAACC
>NW_011889377.1:25784-26234 GCF_000151845.1 Pteropus vampyrus
CCTTACCTTAAACATAACCGTATCCCTAACACTAAACCCTAACCCTAAAATTAACCCTATCCCTAAACCTGTTCCTAACCTGAAAACTAAAGCTACACCTAACCTTAACACTAACCCTAACACTAAACTTTACACTAAGAAAAACTTAACCCTAACCCATTACCTTAAACATAACCCTAACCCAAAATTTACCTCTAAAACTAACCCTAATATTAATCATAACCCTAACATTAACACCTACCCTTATTTTAACCGTAAAAGTAAAGCTAATACGAATTCTGACCCTAAACCTAACACTAACCATAAACCTGATTCTAACTCTAAAACTAAAGCTAATCCTAACCCTAACCATAATACTAAACCTATAGCTAACCCTAACCCTAACACTATCCCTAACCCTATGCCTAACTCTAAACAAAACCTAACTCTAAACCTAATTTAAATCTAAAA
>NW_011889377.1:26969-29365 GCF_000151845.1 Pteropus vampyrus
CCTAACTCTAACTAAACCTTAACATTAACCCTAACCCTAACACTAACACTAATCCTAAATCTAAACTCTTACTCTAACCCTAACACTAACCCAGATCATAACCCTAAAACTAAAGCTAAACTAAATCTAAACTCTTACTCTAACCCTAACACTAACCCAGACCATAACCCTAAAACTAAAGCTAATCATAAGCCTAATTCTAACCCTAAAGCTAACCCTATCCCTAAGCATGTATCAATTCTAAACCTAAGTCGTACAGCAACAGTAACCCTAATACTAATATAATCTAAAACCTATCCCTAAACCCTAAACCTAACCAAAATCCGAATCCTAATGGCTTATTCTAACCCTAACTGTAAACCTATACCTAATCCTAACCCTGATACTAATGCTAAAACTAAGCTAAACCTAACTCTAATGCTAACCTTACGCGTAAATATAACTCTAACGTAAATCTACACCGAACTCTAAAACTAACCATGAACCTAACACTAAGATAAACCTAACATGATTCTAACTCTAACTCTAAAACTAACTCTAACCCTAACCTAACCCTAACCTAACCCTAACCCTAACCTTCACCCTCACCCTAATGTATACCTAACCCTGAACCTAACCATAAAACTAATGCTAACACTAACCACTTACCCTAACCTAATGCTAATCCTAACTATAAATCTAACCCTAATCTAATCCTAACCCTAACCCTAACCAAAATCTTTACACTAATTCTAACTCTAACTTCTTACCCTAACCCTAACCCTAACCCTAACTTTAACTGTAAACCTAACCCTAACCCTAACCAGAACAGTAAACCTACCCATGATCCAAACGCTAAAATTAAAGCTAAACTTAAGTCTAAGTCTAAAATTATAGCTAAATTTTGCACAAACAATAACCCTAACCGTAAACCCTTACCCTAAACCTAACCCTAACCCTAATCCTAACCCTATCTGAACTCTAACAGTAGCCTAAACCAAACCTGAACGCTAACCCTAACACTATTCTAACCATAAAAATATCACTAAACCTAACCCTAAACATAACTCTAACACCTTAACGTAAGGCTAACCCTAACCTTAACATTAAGCCTAAAGCCTAACCCTAATCCTAATCCTAACACTAACCCTAACTCTAAATTTTACACTAACAATAAATATAAACCTAAGCCCTTACACTAAGCTTAACCTTAAACCTAAAGATAACCCTAAAACTAACACAAAAGCTAACACTATGCCAAATGCCAAACTAAACATAAACCTAAAACTAACCATGAACATAAACCTACCGCTAACCTAAACATAAACTGAAACCTAACGGTAACCCTAACGCTAACCTAATGCTAAAACTAACCCTAACCCCTTACCCTAACCCGAAACCCTAAATCTAATGCTAACCTTAACCCTAACAATAACACTAACACTAACCCTAAGGTAAACCTTAGCTTAACCTTCACACTAACTTAATCCTAACTGTAACCCTAACACTAATCCTAAAGCTATACTCTTACCCTAAATCCAACACTAACCATAACCACACCTAATCTTAACCCTAACCCTAAACTAAGCGCTAACCCTAAGCCTAACCCTAAGACTGATCCAAAATATAAACACTTACCCTACCCTTAACTCTAACAGTAACCCTGATCTTAACACTAAAACTAAATCTAATTCTAAACCTAATTCTATGCCTAAACCTGACACTAACCTAACGCTGAATTTTACACTAAGAATAACTATGACCGTAAACCCTTAAACTAAACCTTACCGTAACTCTAATTTTAACTCTGAAACTAAACCTAACCCTAAATATAATATTAACACTAACCCTGATCCTAACCCCAAAACAAAAGCTAATACTAACTCTAATTCTAAAACTAACACTAACCCTAAACCTAACCCTACCCTAACAGTAAAACTAATTTTAAAGCTCACCCTAACCCTGTCACTAAACCTAATCCTAACCCTAAATCTAACCCTAACACTAACCCGAACATTCAACCTGACCCTAACCCTGAACCTAACCCTAACCTAAACCTAAACCTAAACCGACCCCTAACCCTAACCCTAACTCTAAATTTTACACTAACAATATCCCTAACCCTAACCCCTTACCCTGAAGCAAATAATAACCGTAAATTTACTCTAAAACTAACTCTAACCCTAACACGAACATTTACCCAAACGCTGATCCTAACACTAAAAGTAAAGTGAACCCTAACCCTAATTCTACCCCTAAACCTAACACTAACAATAACCCTAAATTTTACACTAACAATAACTATAACTGTAACCCCTTAACCTAAACCTAACCCTAACTCTAACATTAACTCAAAAACGAACCATATACCTAACATTAACCCTAATCCTGATCCTAACCCCACAACTAAAGCTAAT
>NW_011889377.1:33335-37484 GCF_000151845.1 Pteropus vampyrus
CAAACATTAAACCTAACCCAGATCCTAACCCTAAATCTAAAGCTAATCGTAACCCTAATTCTAAGTCTAACCCTAAAATTTACACTGAGAATAAGACTTATTCTAACCCCATAATCTAAGCCTAACAGTAACCCTAAACCTAAGCATAATCCTAAACCTAACCCTCAACCAACCTCTTATGCTAAAACTAAACATAAACTCTAACCCTAACACTAACCGTAACTTAACCGCAAACCTAAAACAAACACTAACGCTAAACCTCACCCTAATCCTAACCATAACCCTAATCCTAAACTGAACCTCATTTTAACTAATAATAACCAATACCATAATCCATGACCTAAACCAAACCCTAACACTAATTTTACTATAAAACTAACTATAACCCTAAACTTAACCCTAACGCTAAACCTAACCCTAAATTTTCCACTAACAATAACCCTAACTTTAAACCAGACCCTAAACCTAAACCTAACCCTAATTAAAATCAAAAACTAACTCTAACCTTAACCCTAATTCTGAATCTAACCCCAACCTTAAACGTAGACCTAACCCTAACCCTAACCCATATCGTAATCCTAAATCTAAACCTATTCCTAACCCTAATTCTTAAACTAACCCTTAATATTTCACTAGCTGTAATCCTAACCATAAACCTCAATGTAACCCTGACCCTAACCCTACAACTATCACTAACCTTAACACTAACCCTAATCCCAAAGTCTAATCCTAAGCCTAAACATAACCTTAATTTAACCCTAATCGTAACCCTAACCCTAATACTAATGCTAACTCTAAAAACTTACCCTAACCCTAAGCCTAACAGTAACCCTAAATCTAAACCTAAAACTAATCCTAACTCTAAACTCTTTTTCTACACCCTATCTGTAACCTTAAGGCTAAATTAAACTTAACCATAAACCAAATCCTACACTAATCCTAATCCTAATCCTAACCCTAACAATAATACTAACTCTAAACTCTTATTTGAACCCTACCCTAAACATATCTGTAACCCTAACCCAAACCATAATGCTAAACCTAAATCAAACTCTAAAGGTAACCCTAAGCTTAACATGAACCCTAAAACCGAACCGTAAACCTAAGCCTAACCCTAAACTAACCCTTAAATTTTACACTAACGATAACCCTAATCTTAACCCTTGACCCTAAATCACTCCTAAGCCTAATTTAACTTTAAAACTAACACTATCCCTAAATCTAATCCTAAATATAAACCAAACCATAAACGTAAACATAAGAGTAACCCTAACGAAAAGCCTAATCCTAAATCTAAAGAAAATCCTAACTCTAATTCTAGCCCTAACCCTAAATTTTACACTAAAAATTACCCTCACTCTAGCTTCATACCCTAAACTTAACTCTAAAGCTAATGCTTACCTTAACCCTAACAGTAAACTTAGCCCTAAACCTAAACCCTAACCCTAACCTTAAACATAACTGTGACCCTAACACAAACCATAAAGGTAAACCTAACCCTAACCCAAAACATAACTCTAACTCTAACTTAACCCTAACTCTACCATAACCATAACAATAATCCTAACTCTAAACTCTTATCCTAACCCTAACACTAAACTTAACCCTAACCTAAAGCTAACCCTTACCCTAACCCTAAACTAATCCTACCTTAACACTAATTCTAACTCTAACTTCTTACCCTACCCCTAACACTAAACATAACTGTAACCCTAGCACAAACCATAATGCTAAACCTAACCCTAACCCTAACTCTAACATAACCCAAGCCCTAACCCTAATGCTAACATTTTCCTAATTCTAATCTCTTACCCTAACCCTAAACTTAAACATAACTGTGCCCTAACCCAAACTATAACACTAAAAGTAAGCCTAATTCTAAATCATAAACCTAAAACTAAAGCTAACCCTAACCCTAAACCTAACCGTAACCCTAACCGTGACCCCTAGCCTTGACCCTAACCCTAACCTAAAGCCAACGCTAACTCTAAAAATAACCCCAAATCTAATTCTAACTCTAACCTAAATCAAACCCTAATCCTAAACTTAACCATAAACCTGCACTAAACTTAACCTTACCCGGACCCTAATGATAACCCTTACGCTAACCTAATCCTAAGACTAACCCTCACCGTAACCTTAACACTAACATTAACCAGAATCCTAATTCTAACCCTAAAAATCAAGCTAATGCTAACCATAATTCTAAAGCTAACCCTAACACTAACCTTAACCCTGATACTACCCTAACACTAAAACTTATCCTAAGCCTAATTCTAATCCTAACCCTGAATCTTACACTAACAATAACTCTAAAACTAACTGCTTAACCTATCCTAACCCTAAACCTAAAGCTAACCCTAACCCTAACACTCATCATAAATCTAGCTCTAACCCTAACTGTAAACCTAAACCTAAAATAAAATTAACCAGAACACTAACGATAATCCTAACCCTAACTTGACCTAAACCCTAACACTAACCCTAACACTAATCCTAACACTAAACACTTAGCCTAATGCGAACCCTAACCCTGACACTAACCCTAAAATTAAAGTTAATCATAACCCTAATTCTAACCCTAAACCTAAATTTTACACTACAATAACCATAACGGTAACTCCTTACTCCAATCATAATACTAAACCTAAGATGAATCCTAAACATAAAGGTAAACTTAACGCTAACCAAAACCTAAACCTTACCCTAAACCTAACCCTAAACATAAAACATATCCCTAAACTAAAACTAACCCGAAAACTAACAGTTACCCTAAGCATAAAATAATCCTAACCATATCCCTAACATTAATCCTAACTCTAATCTCTTATCCTAATACTAACCCAATCCCTAACCTTAAACCTAACCCTAACACTAATCCTAACCATAACCCTAACCTTAACCCTAACCCTAATTCTAACTCTAACGTTAACACTAATACTAACCCCAAATTTTACACTAACAATAACCGTAACCCTAACCCCTTACCCTAAACCTAAACCTAACCCTAACTCTAACTCTAACCCAAATTCTAACCTTAACCTTACATTGACCAGAACCTTCATCCAAACCCTAAAACCAAAGGTAATCCTAACCCTACTTCTAACCTTAACCCTAAATTTTACACTAACAATAACAATATCTATAATCCCCTAATCTAAACTTAAACCTAAACTATAGCTAAACCTTATCCTAACCCTAAACCTAACCCATTATTCTAACACTAACCCGAACCCACAACCTAAACTTACCCTAACCTTAAACCCTAACCTTAACTCTAACCCTAGCTCTAAACTCTTACACTAACCCTAACCCTCAACCTAAAGCTAACCCTAACTCTAACACTTACCCTAACGCTAACACTAACTCTAACCTAAACCTAACTCTAAAGCTATGCCTAACAATAAACTTAGCCCTAAGCTAACCTTAACCTGACTCTAAACTTAATCTAACCGTAACTCCAAATCTAAACCTAACGATAACCTAAACATAACTCCAACTGTAACATTAATCCTAACACTATCCTCTTATCCTAAACATAACCCTAACCCTAACACTCACCCTAAACCTAAATTTACACTAACAATAACACTAAACCTATCTTCTCACCCTAAACCTAACTGTAAACTATAGCTAAACCTAACTAACACTAACCTTTACCTTAAGCATAACCCTAACCTACACTATCCCGAATTCTAGCCATAACCATAAACCTACACCTAAACTAAACCTAACCCGAACATAACGGTAATCCTAACACTAACCTGACACTAACACGAACCCTAAATCCTAACCCTAAAGAGAACACTAACCCTAACCCTAACACTAACTTCTTATTATAACTCTAACCCTAAACTTAATCATAACCCTATCTTAAACTCTAACACTAACCGTAAGCCTAAACCTAACCCTGATCCTACCCTAAAATTAAAGCTAATACAAACCTTAATTCTAACTCTAAGCCTAACACTAACCTTACCTGAAATTTTAAACTAATAACGTTAATGCTAACATCTTACCCTAGACCTAACCCTAAATCTCACTTTAAGTCTAAAACTAATACTAATTAACCCAAACCCTCATACTAACCCTAAAACAAAAGCTAATGCTACCCATAATTTTAAACCTAACCCTAACACTGACGTTAAC
>NW_011889377.1:37584-42263 GCF_000151845.1 Pteropus vampyrus
TAACACTTACCCTAACGCTAACACTAACTCTAACCTAAACCTAACTCTAAAGCTATGCCTAACAATAAACTTAGCCCTAAGCTAACCTTAACCTGACTCTAAACTTAATCTAACCGTAACTCCAAATCTAAACCTAACGATAACCTAAACATAACTCCAACTGTAACATTAATCCTAACACTATCCTCTTATCCTAAACATAACCCTAACCCTAACACTCACCCTAAACCTAAATTTACACTAACAATAACACTAAACCTATCTTCTCACCCTAAACCTAACTGTAAACTATAGCTAAACCTAACTAACACTAACCTTTACCTTAAGCATAACCCTAACCTACACTATCCCGAATTCTAGCCATAACCATAAACCTACACCTAAACTAAACCTAACCCGAACATAACGGTAATCCTAACACTAACCTGACACTAACACGAACCCTAAATCCTAACGCTAAAGAGAACACTAACCCTAACCCTAACATTAACTTCTTATTATAACTCTAACCCTAAACTTAATCATAACCCTATCTTAAACTCTAACACTAACCGTAAGCCTAAACCTAACCCTGATCCTACCCTAAAATTAAAGCTAATACAAACCTTAATTCTAACTCTAAGCCTAACACTAACCTTACCTGAAATTTTAAACTAATAACGTTAATGCTAACATCTTACCCTAGACCTAACCCTAAATCTCACTTTAAGTCTAAAACTAATACTAATTAACCCAAACCCTCATACTAACCCTAAAACAAAAGCTAATGCTACCCATAATTTTAAACCTAACCCTAACACTGACGTTAACCCTGATCCTAATCCTAACACTAATTCTAGCCCTAACACTAACTTAAACTTAACCATAATCCTAACCCTAACCATAAACATATCGCTAAACTAAACCTTACCTAAACCTTAAAGGTATTCGTAACCCTAACCTAATCACAACCCTAACCCTAACTCTAATATTAATTCTTACCCTAATCCTGAAGCCTTACCGCAAGCCTCACCCTAACATTAACCTTAACCCTGGTCATAACCCTAAAAAGTAAAGCTAACCCTAAACCTTATTCTAATCCTAATCATAAATTTTACACTAACAATAACTCTAACCCTAACTCCTTGCCCTAACCATAAACTTAAACATAAAGCTTACCATAACATTAACATTAACACTATTTGTAATCCTACCCCTAACATAAACCTAACCCTAACACTAACCATGAACCTAACCCTAAACTAAACCTAAAACAAAACCTAACGGTAAACCTAACCCCAACCAAACCCTAACCCTAACCCTAAATCTAACACTATTACTAAATCTAACCACTTACCCTAACACTAACCATAACTCTAACTCTAAACCTAACCCTAAACATAACTTTAACTCTAAAACTAATCCTAACCCTAACCCTAATCATAATCCTAACCCAAACCCTATCCCAGATCGTAATCATAAAAACAAAGCTAATCCTAACCCAATTTTAACCCTAACACAAATATTAAACTAACAATAACCCTTAACCTAACCCTAATTTTAACTCTAAGCCTAACACTAACCATAAAACTAACCCTAAAATTAGCACCTTATTCAAACCCTAACCCTAACACTAAATCTAAACCCTAAACTTAAAGTTAACCATGATTCTAACCATAATCCTAACACTAAACCCTAAACTTAAAGTTAACCATGATTCTAACCATAATCCTAACACGAAAATGAAAGCTAATCCTAAACATAATTATAACCTGAACTATATATTTTACAACAACAATAATACTAACCCTAACCCCTATCGCTAACCATAACTATTGCTACACCTATACCTAACACTAACCCTATACTTAAGCATAACTTTAACCTAAACCTAATTTGTAACCTAACGTTAAACATAACACTAACATAACCCTAACCCTAACACTAAACCCTAACCCTAATCCTAACCCTAATACTAAAACTAACCCTAAACTTAACCCCTTATTCTGACACTAACGCGATCCTCAAACCTAAACTGACACTAGCCTTAAATCCTAAATGAAACCCTAAGCCTATCCCTGATCCTAATGCTGTAACTAAAGCTAATCCTAACCCTAACTCTAACCGTAAACCTATTCCAAACCCTAACCCTAACCTTAACTTAAACCTAACCCTAACATAACCTCTTACTCTAACCCTAACCCTAAGGTTAACTGTAAAACTAACCTTAACGTAACCTTAACTTAACACTAACCCTAACCTTAACCCTAAATCTAACAGAAACCTTAAGAGTAAACCTAACACTAACTTTAATCCAGATCCTAACTCTAAAACTAAAACTAAACCTAATCCTAATTCTAACTCTAACTCTAACATTAACCCTAACCTTAAATTTTAAACTAACAATAACGCTAAAGCTAACCCTAACCCTTTCTCTTAAACCTAATTCTAAATCTAACTTTAAGTCTAAAACTAACCCTAACTATACTCTAATCCTAACATTAACCTGATCCCTGATCCTAACGCTAACCCTAAAACTAATGCTAACTACAATTTTAAACCTAATCCTAACACTAATCTTAACCCTGATCCTAAACGTAACACTAAAGCTTATCCTAACCCTAAATCTAACCCTAACCTAAAACTAACACTAATCCTAACCCTAACCATAAACATATCCCTAAAATAAACCTTAACTGATCCCTAATAGTAACCCTAACTCTATCGAATTCTAACCATAACCATAACCCCAATCCTAATGCTAAATCTAATCCTAAATACTAACCGTAACCTAAGCTAAAAAGTAATCCAAATCCTGATCCTAACCCTAAAACTAAAGCTAATCTTGAACCTAAATCTAACCCTAATCATAACTTTTACATTAAAATTAACTCTAACCCTAACTCATTACACTAACCCAAACCCTAAATCTAAAGCTTACCTTAACAAACATTAACTATAACTCTAACCCTACCCCTAACCTAAATCTAAACCTAACTCTAACCATAAACCTAACCCTAATCTAAACTTAAAAAAAAAACCGTAACGGTAATCCAAACCTTAACGAAAGCCTAATGCTAACACTAAACCTAATACTAATCCTAACACTAATCACTTACCCTAACCCTTACTCTAAAGATAACTCTAATCCTAAACCTAATCTGAATCCTAACCCTACCCTAACTCCAACCTAAACCGTAAGCCCAACCGTAAATTGTACACTAACTATAACATTAACCCTAACTCTAATTTTAACTCTAACCCTAACCCTAACACTAACTTTAAACCTAACCCTAACCCTAACCCTAATTTTAGCTCTAACCATAACCCTAACTTTAAACCTAACTCTAACCCTAACACTAAACTTAACACCTTATTCTAACTGTAAACCTACCCCTAAATCTAAACCCTAACCCTAACCTTAACTGTAACCCTAATCTTGATCCTAACACGAAAACAAAAGCTAATACTCACACAAATTCTAACCTTAAACATGAATTTTACACTGAGAATAACCCTATCCCTAATGCCTTACCATAAACCTAACGTTAATGTAAAGCTAACCCTAAACCTAATGCTAACCATAAACTTAACCGTAAACTAAACCTAAAACTAAATCTAATCCTAACCTAACGTCTTATTCTAACCCTAATCCTAACCCTAAACCTAACCCGGAACTTAAACCCTAACCCTAACCATAACCCTCACGCTAACCCTGATAATAATGCTATAACTAAAGCTAATCCTAAATCTAATTCTAACCCGAACCCTAACTCTAAACTTAACTCTAACCTTAACCCTAATCTAAACCTAACCATAACCCTACCCCAATCATGAACCTAAACCTAAACTAAAACTGACCCGGACCCTAACAGTAACCCTCACCCGAACCTAACGCTAACCATAATTCTAACGCTAACCCTAACACCTTACCTTAACAGTAACCCTAACCCTAAAACTAACCCCTAACCTAACCCAACCCTGATTCTAACCCTAAAACTAAACTTAATACTGACCCTAATTCTAACCCTAACACTAATACTAAGACTAAACCTAAATTTAAGTCTAAAACTAACCCTAATCTAACTTTAACCCTAGTATTAATGCAATTCTGATCTTAACCCTAAACATAAAGCTAATCCAAAACCTAATTTAAACCCTAATTCTGAATTGTACACTAACAGTAACACTAACCGTAAGCATGAACCTACCCCTAAACAAAACCTAACCTGAAATCTAACGGTAGCCCTAACATGAACTTAACACTAACCCTAACACTAACCCTGACCCTGATCCTAATCATGAAACTAAAGGTAATCATAATGCAATTCTAACCTTAACACTAAATTTTACACTAATAATATCCCTAACTCTAACCCTAATTTTAACTCTAAACCTAATCTAACCCTATCCCTTACTCTCACATTCACCCTAACAAGGTCCTAACCCTAAAACTAAAGCTAATCCTAACCCGAAGTCAAAACCTTACCCTAATCCTAAACCTAACCCTAACCCTAACCATTTACACTAACCCTAACCATAACCTTAAATCCTAACTCTAACCCTAACCCTACCCCTACCCCGAATCACTAATCCCGAATAACCACTTACCTAAACCTAACCTTAACACCTAACCCTAAGTCCTACCCTAACACTAACCCTAAACCTAACCCTTACACTAACCCTACCCTAAACATAAA
>NW_011889377.1:43358-45211 GCF_000151845.1 Pteropus vampyrus
ACTCTAACCCTAAAACCTAACCCTAACCCTAACAATATCCCTGAGACTAACCTTAGAACGAAATCTAATCGAAACCCTAATTCTATCCCAACCCTAATACTAACCCTAACCCTAATCAAAAACCTAAAGCTAGCCCTAACCGTAACACTAACCCTAACACTAACCGTAACCTAAACCTAACTATAACAGTAATTCTAATCATAAACCTACCGCTGAACTAAACCAAACCCTAACCCTAACACTAAAGCCTAACCATAACTCTAACCCTAATCATAACCCTGATCCTTAACCTAAAACTAAAGCTAATCCAAACCCAAAATGGTATCCTAAACCAAACAATAACCCTTATGCTAAATTTAAAACTAACGGAAATTCGAACCCTAACCCCTTAAGCTAAACCTAACTCTAACCCGAACTATAAATGTACAACTAACCCTAACCTTAACCTCCACCCTATTAACCCTAACCTTGAATTTAACCCTAAAACTAAAGCTAATCCTAAATCTAATTCTTACCCTAACACTAACCATAACACTGATCCTAACCTTAAAACTAAAGCTATTCCTAACTTTAATTCTAAACATATCCCCAAGTTATACACTAACAATAATCCTAACCTTAACTTCTTACCTTAACCCTAACCCTAAACCTAACGCTAACACTAAAGCTAACAGTAACGCTAACTCTAACCCGAATTCTAACCTAAACCTAACCCTAAACCTAGCCCTAACCTAACCATAAGCCTAACCTTAATCATCACCCTAACCCTAACACTAACACTGATCCTAACTCTAACATTTTACCCTAAGCTTCAACCTTACTCTAACTCGAACACTAAGATAATCTAACCCTAACCCTAAAATTAACACTATCCCTAACCCTAAAGCCTAAACCTAACACTACTCCTACCCTAAACCTAACCTTAACACTAACTGTGCTCTTAACCTTCGACCTAAAGTTAATCATATTGCTAATTCTAAACTTAAACCTAACAGTAACCATAAACATAAATTTTAAACTGGCAATAATCCTGACCCTAACCCTTTAAATTAAAGCCTCAACTTAACCCTAAATTTAACTCCAAATCTATCTCTAACCGTAAACCTAACCCTAACACTAACCCTAACCCTAACTCTATCACCGAACTAAACCAAATCCTAACCCTTACCCTAACACTAACCCTAACCTTGAACCTAACCATAAAACTAAAGCTTATTTTAACCCTATTTCTAACCATTACCATAAATTTTACATTTACAATAACCTTAACGATAACCCTAAACCTAACACTTACCTTAACCCTAACACTAACTCTATCCTAAACCTAACCCTAACTCTAACCCTTACTATAAAACTACCCATGAGCTAACCGTAACCCTAACACTAACCCTAACACTAAAGCTATGTCTAACCTTTTACGCTAACCCTAACCCTTATCCTAAGTGTAACCCAAACGCTAACCTAAACGTAACCCTATACCTAATCATAACCAAACTACTACCTTTAAAAGCTAACCATAACACAACCTTAACCCTAACCCTGTCCCTCATCATAACCTTAAAACTAAAATTAATCCTAATCCTAACTCTAACCCTTTCCCTAACAACAACCTAACCTTAAATTTTAAACTAACAATAACAGTGACCATAAACCCTTACACTAAACCTAAACCTAAACTGAACATTAGCTCTAAAAATAATTCTAACTCTAACCCTAACCCTAATATTAACTCGGACACTGATCCTAACACTAAAACTAAAGCTAATGCTAACCTTAATTCTAACCCGAACACTAACACTAACCCTAACCCTAATTTTGCGCTAACAATAAATGTAAACCTGATAACTTACACT
>NW_011889377.1:46266-47806 GCF_000151845.1 Pteropus vampyrus
TTAAAACTAAAGTTAATCCTAACCCTCATTCTAACCTTATCCTTAACTATAATCCTAAAAATAAATTTTAATGTAACAAACACCCTAACCTAACCCCTTAATCTAAAGCTAACCCTAACAATACCTTTAACTCTAAAACTACCTCTAACCCTAAGACTAACCCGAACACTATCCTTAACACTCACTCTAATACTAACCTAAATCGAACACTAAATCAAATCCTAACTTAAAACTACTCTTAACCCTAAAGCTAACCCTGATCCTAACCTTAAAACTAAAACTAATCCTAAACCTAATTCTAACACTAATCCAACACTAACCCTAACCTTGAATCTAACCCTTAAACTAAAGCTTATCGTAACAGTATTTCTGACCATTACCTTAAATTTTACATGACAATAATCCTAAAATAACCTTAACACTAAGACTAACCCTATCCTAACCCTAACTCTAACACTAACAATTACCAAAAATCTACCCATAACCTAACACTAACCCTAAACCTAACCTGAATAATAATGCCATGTCTAATCTCTTACCCTAACCCTAACCCCAATCCGAACCCTAATCCGAACACGAACCTAAACCTAATTCAACCCCAACCTTAACTGAACAGCTACCTTTAAGTCTAACCATAACACTAACCCTAACTCTAACCCTATCCCTGATCATAACCTTAAAACTGAAATTAATCCTAACCTTAATTCTACCCCTAACAGTAACAATAACCTAACCTTAAATATTAAACTAACAATAACACCTTACATTTAACCTAACCATAATCTGAAAGTTAAATCTAAAATTAACCCTAACTCTAACCCTAACCATAATATTGACCCAAACAATGATCCTTACACTAAAACTTAACCTAAACCTAACCCTAATTTTAATCCGAACACTAACACTAACACAAACCCTAAATTTTTCACTAACAATAAACCCTATTACTAATATAAATCGAATCCTATCCCTAACCCTAACTTAACTGTAAACCCAATCCTAATCCTAACCCCAACCTAAACCTAACCCTAACCCTAACCCTAACCTAACCCTACCCTAACCTAACCCTAACCCTAAACCTAACCATAACTCTAACACTAATCCTCACTCTAACCTCTTAAGATAACCTTGACCCTAATCCTAACCAGAAGCCTAACATAACCTAACCTTAAATTTAAACCTAACACTAACGCTAACCCTAACGCCTAACCCTAACAGGAACCCTAACCCTAACCTTATTCCTACCCTTAAAATTAAAGTTAATCCTGACCCTAATTCTAACTCTAACCTTAACAATAACCCAAACTCTAAAATTTAACTTAACAATTACCCTAATCCTAACTCATAACATAAACCTAACAATAACCCTAAATTTAACTCTAAAACTAACTCTAAACCTAACCTAATTTTAACATTAACCCTAATCCTGACCTAACCCTAAAACAAATGTTAATCCAAACCATAATTCTAACCATAATGCTCACACTAACCCTAACCATGAACCTAACCCTAAACTAAACCTGAAGCTTCTCCTAACCCT
>NW_011889377.1:51496-53636 GCF_000151845.1 Pteropus vampyrus
TAAAGCTAACCCTAATCCAAAATCTAACCTTAACTCTTTCCTAAAATTAAAGATAATCCTAACCCTAAATCTAACCCTAACACTTACACTAAAACTATCTCTAAATTTTACACTAACAATAACCCCAAACCTTACCCCTTGCCTAAACCTAAACCTAACCTACTTTCAACTCTCAAACTGATCCTAACACTAACATTAACCATAACATAAATCATAACCCTGATCCTAACCCTAAAATTAAAGCTAATCCTAACCCTAATTCTAACCCTAACCCTAACATTAAATTTTAACCTAATAAACCAAAACCTAACTCCTTATCATAAACTTAACACTAAATCTAACTTTAAGTCTAAAACTAACCCTAACTCTAACCCTAACCCTGACATTAACCCCAATGCTGATACTAACCATAAAACTAAAACTATGATAAACTTAATTTTAAACCTAAACCTAACACTAACCCTAACCCTGATACTAATCCTAACAGTAAAGCTTATCCTAACCCTAACACTAATCCTAACCTTAAACCTAACCCTAACCTAAATCTCACCCTAATCCTAAACCTAACAATAAACCAACCCCTAAACTAAACATTACATGGAACCTAACGGTAACCCTAACCCTAACCTAATCCTAACCCTAACCCTAACCCTAATCCTAAAACTCACCCTAAACCTAAACTCTAACCATTACCCGAACCGTAATACTAAAACTAACCCAGATCCTAATGTTAAAACTTAAGCTAATCCTAACCATAATTCTAAACCTAATCATAAATTTTACACTAACAATAACTCTACCACTAACACCTTAACCTAAACCTAACCCTAAAATTAAAGCTTACACTAACCCTAAACAAATCTTAACCCTAACACTAATCCTAACTCTAACCACTTACCCTAACCCTAACTCTAACCCTAAACCTAACCCTAATCCTAAGGCTATCCTAACTCCTACCCTAACCCTAAATCTAATCCTAAATAGTACACTAACAATAATCGTATCCCTAATTCCTTCCCCTTAACATAATGCTAACCCTAACTTTACCTCTAAAACTAAACCTAACCCTAATCCTAACTATAACCATAACCCTAACCCTATCCCTGATCCTAATCATAAAACTAAAGCTAATACTAACCCAATTCTAAACTTAACACTAAATTTAACTCTAAACGTAACCTTAACCCTAACCCTAACTCTAACATAAATCCTAACCCTGATTCTAACCCTAAAATTATATTTAATCCTAATCTGAAAACTAAACCTTACCCTGACACTAACACTAACCCTAAACCTAACACTGACCCTAAACCCTTATGCTAACTGTAACCCAAACCCAATCCACAATGCTACCAGTAAACTGAACTTAACTGGAACCCTAACGGTAACCCTAACCCTAACCTAACCATAACCCTAACACTAAACCTAACATGAATCCTAAATCTAACTTCTTAACATAACCCTAACACTTTATGCTAACATTAATCCTAACCCTAACACGAACCAAGATCGTAAAACTAAAATTAAAGATAATCCTAACCCTAATTCTAACCCTAACTTAAACACTAACCCTAACTATAAATTGTACACTAACAATAAACTGAAACGTAACCCCTTACACTAAACATAAACCTATCCCTAACTTTAACCCTAAAACTAACACTAACCCTAACCCTATCACAAAACTAAAGCTAAATCTAACCCTAAGTGTAAACCTAACACTAAAACCTTACCTGAAACATAAGCGTATCCCTAACACTAAACCCTAACCCTAATCTTAATCCTATCCCTAACCCGGATTCTAACCCTAAAACTAATGCTACACCTAACCCTAACACTAACCCTAACCATAAATTTTAAACTAACAAAAATGTTAACCCTAAACCCTTACCCTAAACGTAATCCTAACCCTAAATTGACCTCTAAAACTAACTCTAACCTTAATCTTAACCCTAACATTAACACCTATCCTTATCTTAACCTGAAAAGTAAAGCTAATCCTAACTGTAATTCCGACTCTAAACCTAACACTAACCATAAACCTTCTCCTAACCCAAAAACTAAAGCACATCCTAACCCTAACAATAATACAAATCGTACAGCTAACCCTTACCCTAACACTAACCCTAACCCTATGTCT
>NW_011889377.1:55139-57642 GCF_000151845.1 Pteropus vampyrus
CCCTTATTCTAACCCTAACCCTAACCCTAATCCTAAACTTAATCCCTAAATTAACCCTAAATTTTAAAGAAACAATAAAACTAACCCTAACTCCTTACAGTAAACCTAACCCTAAATGTAACTTTAAGTCTAAAACATACCCTAACCCTCACTCTAACCCTAACATTAACTCTAATACTGATCCTAACACTAAAACTAAAGTTAATCTTAAACTTAATTCTAACCCGAACACTAACACTAACCCTAATCCTAAATTTTACACTAAAAATAAACTTAAACTTGACGCCTTACACTAAAGCTAATCCTAAAGGAAACTTTTACTCTAAAATTAAACCTAACTATAACCCGAACCCTAAACCGAAACCTAACCTTAACTCTAACAATAACCCTATCCCTGATCCTAACACTAAAACTAAAGTTAATCCTAGCCCTAATTCTAAAGCTAACTCTAAATTTTACATTAACAATGATGCTAACCTTATCCCCTTACCTTAACCCTAACGCTAAACCTAAAGCTAAGCCCAATCATAACATTGACCTAACCATAATGTTAACCCTAAACCTAACCTAACCCTAAACCCATACCTAACCATAACACTAATCCTAACTCTAACCTCTTACTCTAACCCTAACCCTAGCAAAATCTAATGCTAAATCTGAACGCTAAACCCTTACCATAACACTTACCCTAAACCTAGACCTAACCGTAAAAATTAAGCCTAACAGTAACACTAACTCTAAACTGAACCCTATCTTAACCCTAAAACTAAAGCTAATCCTAAACCCTACTTCTAATTTTAAACCTAACAATAACTCATAGCCAAAATTTAAAACTAACAATAGCCCTAACCCTTACCCAAACCCCTTAATATAAACCTAACCCTAACCCTAAATTTAACGCTAACCATCACCCTAACCCTAACACTAACTATAACCCTAAACATAACCCTAACCTTAATTATAACAAGAGCCCTAATCTGATCCCTAAACCTAAGACTAACCCTAAACCCCTAACACTAACCCCAACCCTAAGCCTGATCGTAACCCTAAAACTAAATCTAATCCTAGAGTTAGTGTTACTGTTAGGGTTAGCGTTATGGTTTGGTCAAAGTTATGATTGGGCTAATTCTAATCCTGACCATAACATTAATTCTAACCCTAAATTTTAAACTAACAATAACTATAACTATAATCTCTTACCCTAACATTAACCCTAAACCTAAAGCTAACTTTACCCCTAAAACTAACCTAAACATAAACCTAACCCTAATGCTAACAATAAAACTACCATAATACTAAACCTAACCCGAACCGTAATGGTAACCCTTACACAAACCTAACCCTTAACGTAACCCTAAGAACTAAACCTAACAATAATTCTAACCATGACCCTTACTCTAACTTAAACCTACCCTAATCCTAAAACTAACTATGAACGTACCCCTAAACTAAACCTTACCCGAGCTCTAGTAGCAACCTTAAAACTAACTTAATCCTAACCATAACCCTACACCTAACCCTACCCCTAAACCTAACATTATATCAAACCCTGATCTTAACCCTAAAAATCAAGCTAATGCTAACCATAATTCTAAAGCTAACCCTAACACTTACCCTAACTCTGATCCAAACCCTAACACTAACGCTTATCATAACCCTAATTCTAAACCTAACCCTAAATTTAACACTAACAATAACTCTAAAAGTAACTGCTTACCCTAAGCCTAACCCTAAACATAAAGCTAACCCTAACCATTACACTAACCCTAACTCTAATGCTAGCCCTAACCTAAACCTAACCCTAAGCCTAACCATGAAGCTAACCCTAAACTAAAAGTAACACGAACCTTAAAGATAACCCTAACTCTAACTTGACCTTAACAATAACCTTAACCCTAACACTAATTCTAAATCTAAACTCTTACCCTAACTCAAACAGTAACCCAGATTCTGATGCTAAAACTAAAGCTAATCATAAGCCTAATTCTATTCCTAACTCTAACCCTATCCCTAAGCATATATCCCTAATCTAAAGCTAACCCGAACCCTAATGGTAACCCGAACACAAACCCAATCTTAACTGTAACCCTAAACCTAATCTTAACCACTTATTCTAAACCAAACACCAACCTTATACCTAATCCTAAACCTGACCCTAATGTTAAAATTAAAGCTAATCCTAACTCTAACTCTAACCCTAACCCTAAATATAACTCAAATGTAAACCTACACCGAACTCTAAAACTAACCATAAACCTAACCCTAAGGTAAATCTGACATTATCCTATCTCTAACCCTAACCTTAAATCTAACCCTAACACTAACCAAACCCTAACCTAAATGTAACCGTAACCTAAACCTAACCCAAAACCTAACACTTATCGAAAATCTAACCTCTTATGCTAACGCTAAACCTAAAACTAACCTTAATTTTAACACTAAATCTAATCATACGCTCACCCTAAATTTTACACTATGACCCTAACCCTAACCCTAACCCTAA
>NW_011889377.1:57692-64521 GCF_000151845.1 Pteropus vampyrus
ACCCTAACCCTACGACTAACCTTGAAATTAACCCTAAATCTAAAGCTAATCCTAACGCTAATTCTAACTCTAACCCTAACATTAATCTAAACCCTAAATTTTAAGTTAAAAATAACCCTAATGATAACCACTTACAGTAACCCTAACCCTAAACCTAATGCTAATCCTAATACTAACACTAACCCTAACACTAACTCTAACACTAACCCTAAACTAACCCAACACTAACGCTAACTTTAACGTTAACCTTAAACCAAATCCTAAATCATAACACTCACAGTACCATAACCTTACTCTAAACATACCCCAAACACTAACACCAGCCTAAAACTAACCTTAATCTTAACCATAAACTGAAAACTAAAATAAACCGTACTTGAAACCTAACAATAATCCTATCCCTAACCCTAATACTAACACCTACCCTATCCATAAAATTAAAGCTAATCCTAATTCTAATATTAACCATAAGCCTAACACAATTCTCACCTTAAATTCTAAACCTAACCATAACCCTAATTGTAATGCTAAATATTACACTAATAATACCCCTAACTTTAAGCCCTAACCCTAAACCTAACCCTAACCCTAATTTAATTCTAAAACTCACTCTATCCCCAACGTGAACCCTAAATCTAACTGTAACCTTAAATGTAACCCTAACACTAACCCTAACGCAGATCCGAACTTTAAATTTAAAGCTAATTCTAACCGTAATTCGAAACCTAACTCTAAATTTTGCACTAAGAATAACCCTAAGACTAACCCCAAACCCTAACCCTAAACCGTAATCCTAACTCTAACCCTCACCCTAACCCTAACCAAACCCTACCCCTAACGCTAACCCTAAAACTAATCCTAACTCTAAACTCTTACCCTAAACCTAACCCTAACATTAACCCTAACCTAACCCTAACCGTAAAATCAACATTAACCCTACCCTTAACCCTAACACAAAACTAAACCTAACTTTAACCCTAACCATAAACCGACTCCTAAACTAAACCTTATTTGAACCCTATGGTAATACTATCGCTAAACCTAACCCTAAACCTATCCCTAACCAGACCCTAACTCATACTCTATCCCTAACCCTAACCTAACAAAGAAATTTCAACCTAATCCTAATTCTAAACCTAACCCTAAAACTAATCCAAAGCCTAAAACTAACTCTCACCATAACCATAACCCTAACTTAACCTGAACCCTAACCCTAACACTAATACTAACTCTAAAATCTTATGTTAACTTTAACCCTAACCTTAACTCTAACCTAAACCTAACCCTAATCTATTCCTAACCGTAATCCTAACCCTAACACATATCTTAACTCTAACCTATTACCCTAACCATAAGCCTAAACATATCTATAACCCGAACGAAAACTGTAATGGTAAATTTTACAATAACAATACCCGTAAACTTAACCCCTGTCCCTAAACGCAACCCTAACACTAATTTACCTCTAAAACTAACTCTAACCCTAACATAAACTCTAAATCTAACCCAAAGCTTAAAAGTAAACCTAAAACTAACCTTAACCTAGATCCTAACTGAAATCTAAGCTAAGCCAGCCCCTAATTATAAATCTAACACTAAATTTTACACTAGGGATAACCCTAAACCTAACCCCATACCCTAAAACCAACCTTAAGCTTAATAATCCGAACAGTGAACCTAACACTAACTCAACTCTAACTCTAACCTTAACCCTAACCCTAATCTTAAAACCTAAACCTAAACCAAACACAAACCCTAATCCTAATAGTAAAACTACCCCTAACCCCTAACCCCAACCCTAACCCTAACACTAAGCCTAAATTAAACATAAACCTCATCATAAGCCTAAACTAATCCTAGCCCGAATCCAATTTTTAACACTAATCCTGACTCTTACCTCTTACACTAACCCTCACCATAAACATAACTGTAATTCTAACCCAAACCATAGTGCTAAAACTAACCATAACCCTATCCCTAACCCTAACTCTAACACTAACCCTAATTAAACACTTAAACTCAATCTAACCCTAACTCTAATCCTAAATCTAACCCAAATCTTAAACATGACCCTAACACAAACACAAACACTAACCCAGATCCTAACCCTAACTGTAAAGCTAATCCAAACCTAATTCTAAATTTTAGCCTAACCCTAAATTTTATACTAAGAACAACCCTAACCAAACCCCATTCACTAACCCTTACCCTAAGATAAACCTAAGGCTTCCCTTAACCCTAACAATAACCCTAACCCTAACCCTAAATGTAACCTAAACCAAACCCTAACACTTACCTAAGCTAACCCTAAACCTAACACAAAACATAACCCTAAACCGAATCCTAACCTTAATCCTAACACTAACACTAACCCTAACCATAATACCATACCCTAAACCTAACCCTAAACCTAACGCTAATTTTATCGCCAACAGGATCCCTAACCCTAACTCTAACACTAACCCTAACCCTAACACTAAACCTAACCATAAACCAAAAACTAACCCTAACCGTAACCCTAAACTACTCATAATCCTAATCCTAACCCTAATACTAATTTTAACTCAAACCTCTTACTCTAACCATAACCCTAAATATAACTGTAAAACTAAACCAAAATGTAAAGTTAAATGTAACACTAACCTTAACTCTAACGTAACACTAACCTAAGCCTAAAACCAACACAAATCCTAAACCCTAAACCTAACCCTAACCTTAAACTTAAACCTATCCCTAACTCTAAATTTTACACTAACAATAAACCTAACCTTAACCCCAATTTAACTCTAAAACAAACACTAACCCTAACTTTAAATCTAATCCTAAGCCTATCCTTAACCATAACAGTAACCCTAACCCTAACCTAACCCTAACAGTAAACCTAAGCCTAATACTAACCTAAATGGAACCCTAACCCCAACCCTAAACTAATCCTATACCAAATTTTAACTCTAAAACTAATCCTAAATCTGACCTCTTACCCTAACTTTAACCTTAAACATAACCATAAACGTAACCCAAAACCTAATGCTAAAACTAACCATAACCCTAACCCTAAACCTAACTCTAAACTCTTACCCTAAACCTAAACTTAACCTTAAACCTAACATAACCTAAACCTAACCCTAAACCAAAACTAATCTTAAACCTAATCCTTACCCGACAATTAATTCTAACTCTCACCTCTTACCCTAATTTTAGCCTTAAACATCACGGTATCCCTAACCAAAACCATAACACTAAAACTAAACCTAACCCAAAAGTTAACCCTAAATTTCACAATAACAATAAACCCTGATCCTAAACCTAACCACAACCCTAATTTAAATCCAAAACAACTAACTCTAAGCCTAAACCTAAGCCTAAATCTAAAGCTAATCCTAACCCTAAATTTAACCTTAAACCTAAAATTACACAAAGAAGAACCCGAACTCTATCTCCATATCCTAAGCCTAACAGTAACCCCAAACTTAACCATAACCCTAAACCTAGTGCTAACCTTAACCCTAAGACTAAACAGTACCCTAACACTAAACCAAATCCTAACACGAATCCTAACCCTAACTCTAACCCTTACCCTAAACCCACATCCTAACTCTAACCAAAACTAATGCTAAACTTAATCCTAACAGTAACACTTAACCTAACCCTAACCCTAACCTTAACCCTAACCTAACCCTAAACTAATCTTAACCCTAATTCTAACCACAACACTAATCCTAAATCTAACCTCTTACCCTAATCCTAACCCTAAACATAACTGTAACCATAACCCAGACCATAACGCTAAACCTAACCAGAAACCTAACCTCAACCCTATCCCAAACCATAACGCTAAACATAACCGTAACCCTAACCCTAACCCTAAACTTAACTCTAAATCTAACCCTAACAGTAACCGTAAACCTAACCCTAACACTAATCCTAACTCTAAACTCTTACCCTAACCCTAACCCAAACATAATATAACACTAACACAAACCATAACGCTAAACTTAAACCTATCCCTAACGCTAACCCTAAACCTACCGTAAAACTAACCCTAACCCTAAACCCTAAACCCTAAACATATCCCTAATGCTAACCCTAAACGTAACTCTAACAGTAACCATAACCCTAAACCTAACCTACCCTAATCCTATCCCTAACACTAACACAATTCCTCAATCTAACTTCTTATCCTAAACCTAACCCTAAACGTAATCCTAACCCTAACGCTAACCAAGATTCTAACTCTAAAACTAAAAAAATCTTAATTCTAATTCTAACCCTAACCCTAAAACTAACCCTAACTCTTAATTTTACACTAACAATAGCTCAAAACAGAAAACCTAACCGTAAAACTAATCCTAACTGTAACTTTAACTGTAAAATTAACCCTATCACTAACCGTACCACTAATCCTAATGATAACTCTAACCCTCACAGTAACCCTAAAACTAACCCTAAGCTTACCCCTAACACTAACCCTAACCCAAATACTAACCACTAACACAAACCGTAACCCTAACCAATTACCTTGACTCTAACCCTATCCCAAAAAATATACCCTAACTATAAACTTAAGCCTAACCCTAACCCTGATCCTAACCCTAAAACTAAATTTAACCCTAAACCTAATCCTATCCCTAACCCTAATTTTAACTCAAACCTTAACCCTGCTCCTAACCATAAGATAAAGCTACCCTAAACCGTAATTCTAACCCTAACCATAATAATATTTCCAACCCTACATTTTAAACTGACAATGACCCTAATCCTAATCTCTTACCCTAATTTTGACCCTAACGCTAAATTTAACTATAAAACTAAACCTACCCCTAACCCTAACCCTAAATTTAACTCTAAAAATAACTCTAATCCTAATCCTAAAACTAATCCTAACTGTAACCCTAACCTTAAACTAAGCATAAATCTAATCTTTACCCTAACCTTACCCTAAAACTAATCCCATCTCTAATCTATTACCCTAAACTAACCCTAAACCTAAGGCTAACCCTAACACTAACCCTAACCCTAACCCTAATTGTAACTTAAAACTAACCCTAACCCTAACATTAACAGTAAACCTAACTCTTAATCTAACCCTAATTCTAAAACTTACCGTAATGATAACCCTAAAACTAAATACTGAATTTACAATAACCCTAATCCTAATCCCGTACTATAACCCTAAGCCTAACTTTACTCTAAAACTAACGCTAACCCTAACCTTAACCCTAATAATAACCCTAAACCTTAACCTAACCCCAAAACTAATGCTAATCCTAAACCTACTTCTAACACTAACCCTAACACTAACACTAATCCTAACTCTAACCCTATTCCTAATCCAAAACCTAACCCAAACGCTAACCCTAATTGCAACATTAACTCTAACCATAACAGTAAACCTAATTCTAACGTTAACCCATAAGCCTAACATATCTCTAAGCCTAACACTAACCCTAACAATAACCCTAACTCTAAAATCTTAACCTAACACTAATCGTAAACTTAAATGTAAACCTAACCCTAACTGTAACCGAACCCTAACCTAAATCTAACTCTAAACCTAATCCTAACCTTAACCGTAACCTATAACTAACGCTAACCCTAAAACCTAATCCTAACCCTTACAATAATGCTGAGTCTAACCTTAAAACTAAATCTAATCGAAACGCTAAATCTATCTCTAACCCTACCCCTTATCCTAAACTTAAAACTAAATCTAAAGATAACGCTAACCCTAACACCAACCCTAACCCTAAACCTAACTGTAACCTAAACATAACTCTAACCGTAAATCTAATCATCAACCTACCTCTAACTAAAACTAACTCTAACCTTAACACTAAAAATTAACCTTAACTCTAACCCTAATCATAACCCTGATCCTTACTCTAAAACTAATGCTAATCCTAAACCAAATTCTAACCCTAATCTAACAATAACTCACTCTAAATTATAAACTAACAGTATCCCGGACCCTAACCCCTTATACAAAACCGAACTCTAACCCAACTTTAAATCTAAAACTAACCCTAACCTTAATCTCCACCCTAATATTAACCCTAACCCTGAATCTAACCCTAAAACTAATGCTAATCATAACTCTAATTCTAACCCTAACGCTAACACTAACCATAACCCTGAACCTAACCCTAAAACTATAGCTATTCCAAACTTTAATTCTAACCATATCCCTAAATTATACACTAACAATAAACCTAACCTTAACTGCTTACCTTAACCCTACCCTAAACCTAAGGCTAACCCTAAAGCTAACACTAACTCTAACCCTAAATCTAATCCTATCTGAACCAAACCCTAAACCTAAAACTAGCCTAAAGCTAAGCCTATCCTAACACTCACCCTAACCATAACAATAACTCTAATCCTAACACTAACATTTTACCCAAACCTTAAACCTTACCCTAACTCGAACCCTAACATAACCTAACCCAAACCCAAAAACTAACATTAACCGTAAACCTAAAGCATAACCATAACCATTATCCTACACTAAACCTAATCCTAACCCTAATTGTGCTCCTAACCTTAAACTAAAGTTAATCTTATCCCTAATTCAAACCGTAACCCTAAAAAGAACCCTAAACATAAATTTTAAACTAAAAATAACCCTGACCCTAGCCCTTTAACTAAAAGCTCACCCTAACCCTAAATTTACCTCTAAATCTATCTCTAACCCTAAAACTAACCCTAACACTGACCCACACCCAAACTTAAATCTAACCCTAACACTAAGCCTAACACAGATCCTAACTTAAAACTAAAGTGAATTCTAACCCTAATTCTAACCCTAACCCTAACAATAACCATAATACAA
>NW_011889377.1:65641-67413 GCF_000151845.1 Pteropus vampyrus
TAAATTTACCTCTAAATCTATCTCTAACCCTAAAACTAACCCTAACACTGACCCACACCCAAACTTAAATCTAACCCTAACACTAAGCCTAACACAGATCCTAACTTAAAACTAAAGTGAATTCTAACCCTAATTCTAACCCTAACCCTAACAATAACCATAATACAAAATTTTAATCTAACAATAACCCTAACCCTAAAGACTGACCCTAAAGGTAACCCGAAACCTAAATAAAACTCTAAAAGTAACTCGAACCCTAAGCCTAACACTAACACTATCCTTAACCTTAACTCTAACCCAAACGTATATCAAACCCTAACTCTAATCCTAACTTAAAGCTAATGCTAACCCGAACCCTAACTCTGATCACAACCTTAAAACTAAAGCTAACACAACAACTAATTCTAACCCTAACTCTAACACTAACCCTAACCTTGAAACTAACCTTAAAACTAAAGCTTATCGTAACCCCATTTCTAAATATTACCTTAAATTTAACACTGGGAATAACCCTAACGATACACCTAACCCTAACACTAACCTTAACGCTAACACTAACCCTATCTTAAACCTAACCCAAACCCTAACCCTTACCATAACTCTACCCATAACCTAACAGTAACCCAAACAGTAACCTGGGCACTAATGCTATGCCTAACTTTTACCCTAACTCTAACCCTTATCCTAACCCTAACCGAAAACCTAACCTAAACCTAACCCTAACACTAACCCTAAAAGAAACACAAATCCGAACCCTAAAGACACACCCTAAACCTAGCCCTAACCCTAAACCTAACTATAACCTAACACTAACACTGATACTAACCTTAAAACTAAAGTTAATCCTAACCCTCATTCTAACCTTAACCTTAACAAAACACAAAATAGAAATTTTGATCTAACAAATACCCTGACCCTAACCCCTTAATCTAAAGCTAACCCTAACCCTAATTTTAACTCTAAAACTACCTCTAACCCTAAGCCTAACACTAAAATTATCCTTAACGCTAACTCTAACCCTAACCCTAACACTAACCCTTATATTAACCTTAAACTAAAGATAATCTTAAACCTAATTCAAACCCTAACCCAATACTAACCCTAACGTTGAATCTCACCCTAAAAATAAAGCTTATCGTAACCCTATTTCTATCCATTCCCTTAAATTTTACACTGACAATAACCCTAAAACTAACCTTAACCCTAACACTTACCCAATCCTAAACCTAACCCTCATGCTAACACTTATCATAAATCTACCCATAATGTAACACTAACCCTAAAACTCACCCTAACACTAAAGCTATGTCTAAACTATTACCCTAACTCTAACCCCAATCTCAACTCTAAACCGAACCATAACCTAAACCTAATTCTACCCCTAACCCTAACTGAACTGCTACCTTTAAAAGCTAATCATAACACTAACCATAACCGTAATCCTATCCCTGATCATAACCTTAAAACTGCAATTAATCTTAACCCTAATTTAACTCCAACCCTAACAATAACCCAATCTTAAATTTTAAACGATCAATAATTCTGACAATAAACCCTTACAGTTAATCTAACCTTAACCAGAACTTTAACTCTAAAACTAAACCTAACTCTAACTCAAACCTTAACATTAACACGAATACTCATCCTAACACTAAAACTAAAGCTAATCCTAACCCTAATTATAATCCGAACACTAACACTAACCCTAACCCTAAATTTTACACTAACAATAAACCTAAACCTGACAACTTATGCTAAACTGAACCCTAACA
>NW_011889377.1:67463-72526 GCF_000151845.1 Pteropus vampyrus
ACACTTATCATAAATCTACCCATAATGTAACACTAACCCTAAAACTCACCCTAACACTAAAGCTATGTCTAAACTATTACCCTAACTCTAACCCCAATCTCAACTCTAAACCGAACCATAACCTAAACCTAATTCTACCCCTAACCCTAACTGAACTGCTACCTTTAAAAGCTAATCATAACACTAACCATAACCGTAATCCTATCCCTGATCATAACCTTAAAACTGCAATTAATCTTAACCCTAATTTAACTCCAACCCTAACAATAACCCAATCTTAAATTTTAAACGATCAATAATTCTGACAATAAACCCTTACAGTTAATCTAACCTTAACCAGAACTTTAACTCTAAAACTAAACCTAACTCTAACTCAAACCTTAACATTAACACGAATACTCATCCTAACACTAAAACTAAAGCTAATCCTAACCCTAATTATAATCCGAACACTAACACTAACCCTAACCCTAAATTTTACACTAACAATAAACCTAAACCTGACAACTTATGCTAAACTGAACCCTAACACTAACTTTTACTCTAAAACTAAATACAAACCTAAGCTTATCCCTAAACCTCACCCTAACTTTAACTCTAAACTAACCCTAACACTGATCTTAACACTAAAACTAAAGCTAATTCGAAACCTAAATCGAACCCTAACCGTAAATTTTACACTAACAATAACATTATCCCTAACACTTTTCCTCCCTCTAACCCTAAACATAAAAATAAGCCTAACCCTAATACTAACCCTAAACATAATTCTAACCCTAAGCTAAACCTAACACTAACCGTAACCCTAAACATATACCTATTTATAAAACAAACCTTAAGCAAACCCTAATGGTAACCCCACCCCTAACGTAACCCTAATCCTAACCCTAACCCAAACACTAAAACTAACTCTAACCTCTTGCCTTAATGCTATCCCTAATCTAACCATAAACCTAACCCTAAGCTTACCCTAACCCTAACCCAATACCTAACCCTATCCCTAACACTAACACTAATACCTTACGCTCTAACGCGAATGCTAACACTAAAACTAACTCTAACCTCTTACCCTAACTCTAACAATAATTTTACAGTAACAATAACCCAACCTTTAACCCCTGACCCTAAACATAACCCAAACACAAATTTAATTCTAAAACTAACTCTAACCCTAAACCTAACCCTAAATATAACTGAAACTTTAAACGTAACCATAACACTAACCCAAATCCAGATCCTAAGCCAAACTAAAGTCAATTCTAACCCTAATGCAAAATTGACACTAAGAATAACCTGAAATCTAAACCCATAGCTTAACCCTAACCCTAAACTTAATGCTAAACTTAACCTTAGCAGTAACCCCAACCCTAACCCTATCAGTAACCATATCGCTAACCCTGAACCATCACCCTAATCCTAACACTAACACTAACCCTAACCCTAAACCTACCCCTAACCCTAAACCCTAGACCTAACCCTAAGCCTAACCCTAATTCTAACATTAACGTAACCCTAAACTTAACCCTAACACTACACTAATCATAATTATAAACTCTTACCCTAACCCTTACCCTAAACTTAACCCTAACCTAAACGTAACTGTAAAGGTAAACCTGAACTAGTCCTAACCCTAATTCTAACCCTAACACTAATCCTAAATCTAACGTCATAGCCTAACCCTAACCCTGAACATAACTGTAAACTTAAAACAAATCATAACTCTAAACGTAACCCTAACCTTAAACCTAACACCAACCCTAACCCTAAAACTTAAAGCTCACCCTCACCCTACCCATAACCCTAAATTTTATACTAACTATAACCCTAAACTTAACCACTGACACTAACCTTTATTTACCCCTAATTTAACTCTAAAACTAACTCTAACCCTAACCTAATGCTAACCTTAACACTTACAGTAACCCTAACACTAACACTAACACTAACACTGAACCCTATCCCTAACCCTAAACCTAAACCCTAACCTTAAATCTAATCCTTACCCTAATCTAACCCTAAACCTAACCCTAACCATAACCCTAACCTTAACGTAACCTTAACGCTAACACTAACTCACACACTAACCAAAACCTAAAGTCTTATACTAACCCTAACTCTAACCTAACTGTAAGCTTAACGCTAACACTAACCTTAAACCTAAATCCTAACCCTAACCTTAACCCTAACCCTATCCTGAACGTAACCCTAACTCTAACGAGAATGCTAACACTAAAGAAACTCTAACTTCTTACTCTAACTGTAACTCTAATTTTACACTAACAATGACCCAACCCTTAATTGCTGACCCTAAACATAACCCAAACACAAATTAACTGTAAAGCTAAATCTTACGCTAAACCTAACATAAATCTAACTGAAACCATAAACATAACCTTAAACCTAAATCCTAACCCTAACCTTAACCCTAACCCTATCCTGAACGTAACCCTAACTCTAACGAGAATGCTAACACTAAAGAAACTCTAACTTCTTACTCTAACTGTAACTCTAATTTTACACTAACAATGACCCAACCCTTAATTGCTGACCCTAAACATAACCCAAACACAAATTAACTGTAAAGCTAAATCTTACGCTAAACCTAACATAAATCTAACTGAAACCATAAACATAACCCTAAAACTAACCCAAACCCAGACCCTAACCCTAAATCTAAAGTTAATCCTAACCCTAATTCTAACCTTAACACTAAATTTATACTAAGAATAACACGAACTCTAAACCCATACCCTAAGCCGGGCTCTAAACTTAATGCTAAACTTAAGCTTAACAGTAACCCTAACCCGAACCCTAACACTAACCCTACCCTAAATCCTACCTCTAACCCTAAATCCTACCCTTAACCCTAACACTAACCCTAACCCTGACTCTAACATTAACATAAACCTAAAAGTAACCCTAACCCTAACTAATCCTAACTACAAACTCTTACCCTAACCCTAACACTAAACTTAACCCTAACATAAACTTAACCCTAAATGTAACCCTGAACTAATCCTAATCCTAATTCTAACCTTAACACTAATCCTAAATCTAACTTCATACCCTAACGTTAACCCTAAACATAACTGTAAACCTAAACCAAACAATAACGCTAAACGTAACGCTAGCACTAAACCTAACACCAACCCTAACCCTAAAACTTAAATCTCACCCTAACCCTACCCTTAACCCTAAATTTTATACTAACAATAACCTTAACCTTAACCCCTGACACTAAACCTTACGCAAACCATAATTTAATGATAAAACTAAGTCTAACCCTAACCCTACCCCTAAATCTAACCGAAACCTTAAACTTAACCTTAACACGAACCTTAACCCAGAACATAACCCAAAATCGAAAGCTAATCCTAATCCTAATTCTAACCCTAACTATAAATTTACAGAAAGAATAACCCGAACACTAAACCCATACACTAATCCTAACCCTTAACCTAAACACCAACCCTGACCCTAATCTTAACGTACCCTAAACCTAACACTAAACCTAACACTCATCCTATGTCTAAACTCTTAAACTAACCCTAACCCTAAAGTTAACCCTAACAGTAATCCTAACTTTAACCCTAACCCTAACCCTAACATTAACGTAACCCTAAACCGAACCATAACCCTAACACTAATACTAACTCTAAACTCTTACCCTAAACTTACGCCTAACCTTAACCCTAAATTAAATTTAATGTTAAGCGTTACCCTAAACTAATCCTAACCCTAATTCTCACACTAACACTAATCCAAACTCTACCCTCATACCATAATCCTAATCCAAAACATAGCTGTAACCCTAACCCAAACCATAATGCTAAAGGAAACCCTACCCCTAAAACTAACCCTAACCCAACTCTAACCCTAATCCTAACACCAACTCTAACCCTAAACGTTACAACTAAACTTAACCCTACCTCAACCCTAAATTTTACACTAACAATAACACTAACCTTAAACCCTGACACTAAACCTCATGCAAACACTAATTTAACACTAAAGCTAACTCTAACCGTAAACATAACCCTAAATCTAATCGAAACATTAAAATAACCCTAACGGTAATCCAAACCCAGATCCTAACCCTAAATCTAAAGCTAATTCTAACCCTAATTCTAAACCTAACCCTAAATTCACACTAAGAATAACCCGAAGACTAAACCCATACCCTATCACTAATACTAAATCTAAACCCTAACCCTAACCCTAATCATAAACCCTAACCCAATTCTAACCATTATCCTAACCTAACCCTAACCCTAACACTAACCCAAATGTTAACGTAAATCTAACACTAACCATAACACTAACTTTAACATAACCCTAACCCTTACACTAACCCTAACACTCATCCTAACTCTAAACTCTTTAAATAAATTTAACACTAATATTAACCATTACAGTAACCTTAGCCCTAACTCTAAACCTAACCCTAATAGTAACTCAAATCATAACTTTAACCCAAAGCCTAAACATAACCTTAATCCCTAAACCTAAACCTAACCCAAACCCTAACTCTAACACCAAACATAACTTTAAACCTAACAATAAACATAACCCTAATCTCTAACACTAACCCTCACCCTATTCCAAACCCTAACCCTAACTCTAACCCTAAGCATAAACCTACCCCTAAACTCAACCTAACTTGAATTCTAACAGTAATTTTATTCCTAAACCTAAAGCTAACCCTGACCCTAAATCTAAAACTAAAGCTAATCCTAATCCTAATTATAACCCTATTTCATACAGAAATACTAATCCTAATTTTTACACTAATATTGACGCTAACCCTCATACTAAACCTAACTCTAAATTAACCTAACCCGAAACCTAACCATAAATTTAACCCTAACCTAACCCTAATCCTAACCCTAATTTAAACCTAACTCTAATACAATAACCCTAACCCTAAATTTAAACTAATCAAAACCCTAAACCAAACTTCTTACCTAAACCTAACCCTAACCCTAACTTTAATGCTAAAACTAAATCTAACCCTAAATCTAACACTACCCCTAACACTAATGTAACTATACAGTCTTATCATA
>NW_011889377.1:77048-82225 GCF_000151845.1 Pteropus vampyrus
ACCTTCAAACTAACATAAACCTGACCCTAACACTAATACTAAGCCTATCGTTAACCCTAACCCTAACCCTAATCCTACCGCAACCATAAATTTAACACCAACCCTAACCCTAAACCTAAATCTAAATCTAAATCTAACCCTAACCTAAAGCCAACCCTAACCCTAATGATAAGTATAACCCTGACCTACACCTAACCATAACCCTAATTTAAACCTAACCCTAACACTAACCCTAACCCTAATTCTAATTCTAAACTCTTATCCTAACCATAATGTGAACCCTGATCCTAACCCTAAAAATAAATTTAATCCTAAACCTAATTCTAACTCTCACCCTAACACTAACCCTAACTCTAAATTTTACACTGACAATAAATATAACTGCAACCACTTACCCTACCTAACTCTAACTCTAAATTTAAGTGTAAAACAAATGCTAACCCTAAAACTAATATTAACCCCAACCCTGATTCTAACCTAAAAAACAAAGCTAATACTAATCCTAATTCTAACACTAACACTAACCCTAAAATCCAACCCTAAACCTAACCCTAAAATTGACCCAAATCTTAAGACTATTACCCTAAAATTAATCCTATCCCTAACGCTAAACTTACCTGTAACCCTAACCCTAATCCTAACACCAACCTAACCCTATAATTAATCATAACCCTAAACCTAACCCTATCTCTAACCCTAACCCTAACCCTAACACTAATCCTAACGCTAAACTCTTACCCTAACCCTAACCGTAATCCTAACCCTAACTTAAACCTAACTCTAACCCTAACCCTAAC
Organism: Pteropus vampyrus; assembly: GCF_000151845.1. Classification (NCBI taxonomy): domain Eukaryota; kingdom Metazoa; phylum Chordata; class Mammalia; order Chiroptera; family Pteropodidae; genus Pteropus; species Pteropus vampyrus. The sequence continues at coordinate 77,846 of NW_011889377.1, forward strand.
CTGAACCCTAACCTAAAATTAAGCCTACACCTAAAACCAAACCCTAACCATAAGCATAACCCTGAGTCTAACTTTAAAACTAAATCTAATCCAAACCTTATTTCTATCTCTAACCCTAATACTAAAACTAACTCTAAATTCTAAACTAACAATAACTCTAACCCTAACCCCAAACCTAAAACTAACCCTAACCCTAACACTAAAACTAACCCTAACCCTAACACTAAAACTAACCCTACCCCTAACCGTAACGTAAACCTAACCCTAACAGTAACTATAATCATAAATCTTCTGCTAAACTAAACATAACCTGAACCGTAACACTAAAACCCAACCCTAACTCTAACTCTAATCATAATCCTCATCCTTACCTTAAAACTAAAGTTAATCCTAACCCAAATTCAAACACTAAGCCTAATAATAACCCTTACCCTAAATTTTAAATAACGGTAATCCGAACCCTAACCCCTTAAGCTAAACCTAACTCTAACCCCAACATTAAATCTAAAACTAACCCTAACCTTAACCTCCACCCTAACATTAACCCTAACCCTGAATATAACCCTACAACTAAAGCTAATGCTAACCCTAATTCTAAACCTAACACTAACACTAACATAACCCTAAATCTAACCCTAAAAATATAGCTATTCCTAACTTTAATTCTAAACATATCCCTAAATTATACACAAACAATAATACTAACTGTAACTTCTTACATTATACCTAACCCTAAACCTAAGGCAACCCTAAAGTTATCACTAATCCTAAACCTAATACTAATTCTAAACTAAACTTACCCCTAAACCTAAGTGTTAACCTAATCCTAAACCTAAACCTAACCATCACCCTAACCCACACTAACACGAAATCTAACACTAACATTTTACCCTGACCTTAAACCTTACCCTAACATAACCTAACCCTTACCCTTAAACTAACACTAACCCTAACCCTAAAGCCTAACCCTAATGCTACCTCTACCCTAAACCTAACCTTAACCTGAAATGTGCTCCTAACCTTAAAACTAAAGTTAATCTTATCCCTAATTCTAGCCTTAAACCTAACAATAACCCTAAACATATATTTTAAACTAACAATAACCCTGACCCTACCCTTTAAATTAAAACTCGGACTAACCCTAAATATAAATCTATCTCTAACACCAAACCTAACACTTACACTAACCCTAACCCTAACTCTGTCCTCAAACTAAACCAAATCGTAAACCTAACCCCAACTAAAATATAACCCTAACTCTATGCTTACACGGATCATAACCTTAAAACTAAAGCTAATCCTACAACTAATTCTGATCCTAACCCTAACACTAACACTAACCTTGAACCTAACCCTAAAACTAAAGCTTATCGTAACCCCATTTCTAGCCATCACCTTAAATTTTACACTTACGATAACCCTGACGATAACTCTAACCCTAACACTAACCTTAACCTTAACACTAACCCTATCTTGAACCTAACCTTAACCCTAAACCTTACCATAAAACTATCCATAACCTAACCGTAACCGTAACACTAACCCTAACACTAATGCTATGTCTAACTTCTTACCCTAACCCAAACCTAACCCTACCCCTAACCATAACCAAACCACTACCTTGAAAGCCTAACCATAACTCTAACCCTAACCCTAAACCTATCCCTGATCATAACTTTAAAAATAAATTAATCCTAAACCTAATTCTAATCCTTTCCCTAACAATACTCTAACTTTAAATTTTAACCTAATAATAACAGTGAACATAACTCCTTACACTAAACCTAACCCTAAACCGAACTTTGACTCTAAATTAACCCTAACTCTAATCCTAACCCTAATATTAACTCGTACACTGATCCTAACACTAAAACTAAAGCTAATCCTAACCTTAATTCTAACTCGAAAACTAACACTAACCCTCATCCTAAATTTTGCACTAACAATAAACCTAAACCTGACTACTTACATGAAACTTAACCCTAACCGTAATCGTAAACATATACCTAATCCTAAAATAAACCTAAAGCAAACCCTAATGGTAATTCCACCCCTAACCTAATCCTAATCCTAACCCTAACCCTAACACTATTTCTAAATCTAACCTCTTGCCTTAAAATTAACCCTGCCCCTAACCTTGACCCTAAAGCTAACCCTAAACTTATCCCTAACGCTAACACTAATATCTTACAATAAACCTAACCCTAACCCTACTTTAAATGTAAAACTAACCCTAACCATAACACTAATCTTAACATTAACCCCAATCCTGATTCTAACACTAATAGTAAAGCTAAACCTAAACCTAATTCTAAGCCTAACCCTAACACTAACCCTAAATCTGAACCTACCGTAAAACTAAAGCTAAAACTTCCCCTAATTCTAACCCTAACCTTAAATTTACCCAACTGTAACCTAACCCTAAAAACTTACCCTAACTCTAAATCTAAACCTACCCCTAAACTAAACCTAACACGAAACCTAAGGATAACCCTAACCATAACCAATCCAAACCCTAACCCTAGCCCTAATACTAATCCTAACTATCCTCTTAACCTAACCCTAATCCTAACCGTAACTGTAAACCTAACCCATTATTCTAACCCTAACCCTAAACTTAATTCCAAAACGTAACCATAACCCTAAAACTAACCCTGATCCTAACCCTAAAACTAAAGCTAATACTAAACATAATTCTAACGCTGACCATAACATTAACTCTAACTCTGAATTTTAAACAAACAATAACTTTAACCCTAACCCCTTATCCTAAACCTAACGCTAATATAACTTTAAGTCTAAAACTAACCCTAACCCTAACCCTAACTCAGAAATTAACCTGAACCCGGAACCTCACCCTAAAAATAAAGCTAATTCAAACAATAATTCTAAACCGAACAATAACACTAACCCAAACCCTGGTACTAACCCTAGCACTAAAGCTTATCCAAACCCTAATTCTAAACCTAACCCTAAATTTTACACTAACAATAACTCTAAACCTAACTCCTTACCCTAACCCTGATCCAGAAATTAACCTGAACCCGGAACCTCACCCTAAAAATAAAGCTAATTCAAACAATAATTCTAAACCGAACAATAACACTAACCCAAACCCTGGTACTAACCCTAGCACTAAAGCTTATCCAAACCCTAATTCTAAACCTAACCCTAAATTTTACACTAACAATAACTCTAAACCTAACTCCTTACCCTAACCCTGATCCTAACCTTTAAACTAAAGATTATAATAACCCTAATTCTAAACCCAACTCTTATCTTGTTCCTAACCTGAATACTAAAGCAAATCCTAACCCTGAATCTAAATGTAACCCAAAATTTTACACTAACTGTAACACTAAACCAAACTCCTTACCCTAAAACAAACCGTAAATTTAAACCAAAAGCTAAGCCTAACCGAACCCTAACCCTAACCATAACTGTAAACCTAACCTAGACCCAACCCAAATCCTAAACCTAACCATAAACCTACACCTAAAATAAACCTTATCTGAACCCTAACGGCAACCCTAACCCTAAACTGATCCTTACTCTAACCCTAAATCTAACGTTAACCCTAACCCTAATCCTAAACCCTAACCGTAACCATAACCATATCACTAACCCTAACCCTGATCCTATTACTAAAACTAAAGCTAATCCTAACCCAAATTCTAACCCTAATCATAAATTTTGCACTAACAAAAACCCTAACCATAACACTTTCCTCTAACCCTAACCCTAAAACCAAAGTTAACCCAAACCCATATAGTAACCCTAACCCTAACACTAACACTAACCCTGATCTTAACCCTAAAAATAAAGCTAAATATAACCCAAATTAACCCTAAATCTAAATTTTACACTAATAATAATCATAACCCTAAGCCCTTCCCATGAACATATCCCTAAAGCTAAATTAAACCTAAACCTAACTCTATCCATAACCCTAAACTAACGCTAACCATTACTCTAACCCAAACCTAAAGCTAATGCTACCCTAACCCTAAAACTACCTCTAACACTAACACTTATCCTAAGTCAACCTCTTAACCTAACCCTAACCGTAACCCTAACACTAACTCTAACCTTAACCTGAAAACCTTACACTAAACCTCACCATAACTCTAAATCTAGCACTAAATTGTAACCGTAAAACTAACCCTAACCCTAACCCTGATCCTAATCTTAAAACTAATGCTAATCCTAAACCAAATTCTAACCCTAACTCTAAAAATAAACCTTACCCTAAATTTTAAAATAACAATAACCCTAACAATAACTCCTTAACCTATAAATAAACTTAATCCTAACTTTAACTCTAAAACTAAACTTAACCCTAACCTTAACCCTAACATTAATGCTAACCTTGAATCTAAC
>NW_011889377.1:84200-85753 GCF_000151845.1 Pteropus vampyrus
TTAACTTCTTAACTTAACCATACCCTAAACCTACTGATAACCATAACTCTAACACTAACTCATATGCTAACCCTAATGCTAACCTAAATCTAACCCTATCCCCTAACCCTAACACAACCCTAAAACTGACCCTAACCCTAACCCTAACCTAAACCTAAACCTAAACCTAACCATAACCTAACCCTAAGCCTAAACCTAACCATAACCCTAACACAAATCCTGACTCTAAACTCTTACTCTAACCTTGACCCAATCCTAACCAGAACCCTACATAACCGAACCTTAACTCTAAACCTAACACTAACACTTACTCTAAAGCCTAACCCTAACTGGAACCCTAAACCTAACCCTTTTCCTACCCTTAAAATTAAAGTTAATCCTAACCGTAATTCTAACTCTAACCGTAAGAATAACCCTAATTCTGAATTTTAATCTAAGAATAACGCTAATCCTAACCCAAAACATAAACCTAACCCGAACCCTAAATTTAACTCTATAACTCTAAACCTAACCTAATTTTAACATTAACCTTATTCCTGATCCTAACCCGAAAACTAATGTTAATCCAAACCATAATTCTAACCCAAATGCTCTCACTAACCCTAATCCTGAACATAACCCGAAACTAAAGCTTATCCTATCCCTATTTCTACCCCTTACCCTAATATTTACAATAACAATAACCCTAACCCTAAATCTAACACTAACCCTAACCCTAACCCTAACAGTAACCCTTACCTAAACCTACCCTAAACCTAACCCTTACTATAAATCTACCCCTAACCTAACCCTAATCCTACAACTAAGCCTAATCCAAATGGTATGTCTAACCTATTACCCTAACCCTATCACTAAACCTAACAGTTATACTAACCCTAAAACTTAAGCTAATGGTAACCATAACCCTAACCCTACCTCTAACCCTAACACTAACCTAAACATAACCATAACCCTAAATATATATCTACCCCTAAATTAAACCTAGCTTGAACTGTAATGGTAACCCAACTCTAAATAAATCTTAACGCTAATCCTAACCTTAACACTAATCCTAACTCTAAACTCTTACAATAACCCTAACCCTAAACCTGATACCAACCCTAAAACTAAAGCTATTCCTTACTCTAATTCTAACTGTAACGCTAAAAATAACTCTAACTCTAAATTTTAACTATCAACAATGCTGACCCTAACCCCTTACACTAACTCTAACATCTTACGCTAACCCTAACCCTAAATCTAAAGCTAACCCTAACTCTAACACTAACCCTAACCCTAACAGTAACACTAACCTAAACCTAACCCTAACCCTAACTATAAACCTAACCATAAGCTAAACCGAACCTACACCTAACTGTAACCCTAACCCTAACCCTAATACAAATTCTAAATCTAACTTGTTAACCTCAGGCTAACTCTAACCCTAACACTAAACCTAACCCTAATCCAAACCCTAACCTTAACTCTTACCTAAAACTAAAAATAATCCTAAACCTAAATCTAACGGTAACACTAGCAGTATAACTATTTCTAAATTTTACACTAAAAATAAC
>NW_011889377.1:92973-96383 GCF_000151845.1 Pteropus vampyrus
TAATCATAACTCTAATTCTAAACCTAGCCTTAACATTAACGATAACCCTGGCCCTAAAATAAACCTAAATTATACACTAAAAATAACCCTAACTTTAACTTCTTAACTTAACCATACCCTAAACCTACTGATAACCATAACTCTAACACTAACTCATATGCTAACCCTAATGCTAACCTAAATCTAACCCTATCCCCTAACCCTAACACAACCCTAAAACTGACCCTAACCCTAACCCTAACCTAAACCTAAACCTAAACCTAACCATAACCTAACCCTAAGCCTAAACCTAACCATAACCCTAACACAAATCCTGACTCTAAACTCTTACTCTAACCTTGACCCAACCCTAACCAGAATCCTACATAACCGAACCTTAACTCTAAACCTAACACTAACACTTACTCTAAAGCCTAACCCTAACTGGAACCCTAAACCTAACCCTTTTCCTACCCTTAAAATTAAAGTTAATCCTAACCGTAATTCTAACTCTAACCGTAAGAATAACCCTAATTCCGAATTTTAATCTAAGAATAACGCTAATCCTAACCCAAAACATAAACCTAACCCGAACCCTAAATTTAACTCTATAACTCTAAACCTAACCTAATTTTAACATTAACCCTAATCCTGATCCTAACCCTAAAACTAATGTTAATCCAAACCGTAATTCTAACCCAAATGCTCTCACTAACCCTAACCCTGAACATAACCCGAAACTAAAGCTTATCCTATCCCTATTTCTACCCCTTACCCTAATATTTACAATAACAATAACCCTAAACCTAAATCTAACACTAACCCTAACCCTAACCCTAACAGTAACCCTTACCTAAACCTACCCTAAACCTAATCCTTACTATAGATCTACCCCTAACCTAACCCTAATCCTACAACTAACCCTAATACAAATGGTGTGTCTAACCTATTACCCTAACCCTATCACTAAACCTAACAGTTATACTAACCCTAAAACTTAGCTAATGGTAACCATAACCCTAACCCTACCTCTAACCCTAACACTAACCTAAACATGACCATAACCCTAAATATATATCTACCCCTAAATTAAACCTAGCTTGAACTGTAATGGTAACTCAACTCTAAATAAATCTTAACACTAACCCTAACCCTAACACTAATCCTAACTCTAAACTCTTACAATAACCCTAACCCTAAACCTGATACCAACCCTAAAACTAAAGCTATTCCTTACTCTAATTCTAACTGTAACGCTATAAATAACTCTAACTCTAAATTTTAACTATCAACAATGCTGACCCTAACCCCTTACACTCACTCTAACATCTTACGCTAACCTTGACCCTAAATCTAAAGCTAACCCTAACTCTAACACTAACCCTAACCCTAACAGTAACACTAACAGAAACCTAACCCTAACCCTAACTATAAACCTAACCATAAGCTAAACCGAACCTATACCTAACTGTAACCCTAACCCTAACCCTAATACAAATTCTAAATCTAACTTGTTGACCTCAGGCTAACTCTAACCCTAACACTAAACCTAACCCTAATCCAAACCCTAACCTTAACTCTTACCTAAAACTAAAAATAATCCTAACCCTAAATCTAACGGTAACACTAGCAGTATAACTATTTCTAAATTTTACACTAAAAATAACACAAAACCTTACACCTTAACCTAAACCTAATCATAACCATAACTTTAACTGTAAAACTAACCCTAACACCAAATCTAAAGCTAACCCAAACCATAAGAGTAACCCTAATTCTAACATTAATGTTACCCCTCACCCAAATCCTAATTGTAACACTAACTCTTAACCCAAAACCGAACACTAACCCTAACCACTTACCTTAACACTAACCCAATCCCTAACATTAACCCCTACCACTAATCTTAACCCTATTCCTAATCCTGATCCTACCCCTAAAACTAATGCTAACATTAACCATAACCCTAATCCTAACCCTAAATTTACCTCTAAAACTAACCCTAACATTAACCCTAACCATAAGACTAACCCTAACTCTAAATTTTATACGAACAATAACCAAAAACCTAACCCCTTACACTAAACCTAATCCTCAGCATAACATTACTGAAAAACTAACCCTAATCCTAAACATAACACTAAAGCTAACCATAACCCTAGTACCCCTAAACTTAACCCATAATTTACCCCTAACCCTAACCCTAATCCATAACCCAAAGCCTAAACCTAACTGTAACCATTACCTTAAACCTAACCCTATCACTAACAATAAACCCTAATTGTAACTTTAAACCTAACCCTAACCCTGATCCTAACCCTAAAAATAAAGCAAACCCAAACCCTAACACTAATGCTAACACTAAAATTTGCACTAACATTAACCTTGACCATACCTCTTAGGCTAAAACTAATCCTAACCCTAAATTTAACATAAAACTAATGCTCAACTTAAAGTTTACCCTAACTCTAACCTATAGCTGACCCTAACCCTAACACTAACCCTAACCCTAACATAAACCTAAACCTAATCCTAACCGTAAAAAGAAACCTAAGTTTAAACTAAACCTAAACTGAACCCTAACAGTAACATTAAACCTAACCATAATTTTAAGCTAACAATAACCCTAACCCTAACACCATATTCTAAAACTAATCCTAAATCTAACATTAAGTCTAAAACAAAGCCTAAGCCTAACTCTCACCCTAACATGAACTCAAAGCCTGAACCTAACCCTAAAAATCAAGCTAATGCTAACCATAATTCTAAATCTAACCCTAAAACTACCTTTAACCCTGATCCTAACCTTAACGCTGAAGCTTATCCTAACCCTAATTCTAAATCTAACCCTAAATTTTACACTAACAATAACTCTAAAACTAACAGTTTACCCTAACCATAATCATAAACTTAAAGCTAACTCTAACCCTAACGCTAACCCTAAACTTAACTCTAACCCTAACCGAAACCTAATCCTAACACTAACCATAAACCTAACCCTATACTAAAAGTAATCTGAACCTTAACAGTAACCCTAACCCTAACAGAACCTAAAGCCTAACACTAACCCTAATATTAACCCTAACTTATATCTTTTATCTCTTATCCTAATCCTAGCCCTAACCCTGACTCTACGCTAAAATTAAACTTTATCATAAGCCTAATTCTAACCGTAACCATAGAACTAACCATAACCATGATCCTAATCGGAAAAAACTAAAGCTTATCGTAAGCCTAATTCTAACCCTAACGGCAAAGTTTACACTAACAATAAATGTAACTCTAATCACATACCCTAATCCAATCACTAAACCTAAAACTAACCTTAACCCTAAGGCTAACCTTAAAACTAATCAAAACCTAAACCTTACCCTAACTCGAACCCAAATATAAACCTACCCATAAACTAAAAGCAACCAAAATACTAACGG
>NW_011889377.1:96433-98208 GCF_000151845.1 Pteropus vampyrus
TAATCCAATCACTAAACCTAAAACTAACCTTAACCCTAAGGCTAACCTTAAAACTAATCAAAACCTAAACCTTACCCTAACTCGAACCCAAATATAAACCTACCCATAAACTAAAAGCAACCAAAATACTAACGGTAAACCTAACCATAACCTAACTCTAACGCTAACTCTAACGTTAACCATAACTCTAACATCTTAGGATAAACTTAACCATAACCATAAACCTAATCCTAGACGTAAAGCTAACCCGGACCCTAACACTATCCCGAACACTAACCCTAACCTTAACACTAAACTTAATCATAACGTGAACCCTAACTTTGATCCTAACCCTAAACTAAAGCTAATCCTATCCATAATTCTAACCCTAACCATAACACTAACCCTAACGCCAAATTTAACATTAAGAATAACCCTAACCCTAATGCCGTACTCATAACCAAAACCTAACACTAACTTTCACTCTAAAATTAACCCTAAACATAACCTTAATCCTAATATTAACCCTAACACTGATCCTAATCCTAAAACTAAAATTAATTCTAACCCTAATTCTAACCCTAACCCTAAATTTTACACGAACAATAACACTAACCCTAACCCTAAAATATAGCTAAACCTAACCCTAACACTAACCCTATCACTAAGCATAACCCTAACCTAAACCTAACCCGAACGCTAACAGTTACCCTAACAATAATCTAACCCTAACACAAACTTGAAACCTTAGCATGAACCCTAATTTTTATCCTAACCATAACCTTATACCTACATCTAATTCTAAACCCATATTGTAACCTTAACCCTAACCTTAACCTAAACCTCACCCTAAACCTAAACCTAAAGATAAACGTACCCTTAAACTAAACCTTACCTGAACCCTAATGGTAACTCTAACTCTAACCTAATCCCAACCATAACGCTAACCCTAAATCTAACCCTAATCCTAACCTATCCTAGCTCCAGCTCTAACTCTAAGACTAATACTAACTTGTACATTAACAATAACACTAACCCTAAGTCCTTACCCTTAATCTAATGCTAACCCTAACTTTAACTCTAAAACAAATCCTAACCCTTACCCTAACCATAACCATAACCCTAACACTATCCTTGATCCTAATAATAAAACTAAAGCTAATCTGAACCTAATTCTAAACCTAACCCTAAATTTTACAGTAACAAAACCCCTAAATCTAACCCTAATTTTAACTGTAAACTTAACCCTAACCCTAAAACTAAGATAAACCCTAAACCTATTTCTAACCCTAAAGTATATCTAATCCTAAAACGAAAGCTAATCCTTAACCTAACACTAACCCTAACCATAAACCTAACATTGACTCTAACACCTTATGCTAACTGTAACCCTAACCCTATCCATAAATCTACCACTAAACTGAACTTAAACGGAACCTTAAAGATAACCCTCACACTAACCTAAAGTAACCCTTACACTAAACCTAACACAAATCCTAAATCTAACTTCTTACCCTAACCGTAACATCTTATGCTAACCCTAATCCTAACCCTAACCCTAACCAAGATCCTAACCCTAAAATTAAGGATAATCCTAACCCTAATTCTCACCCTAACTTTAACAATAACCCCAAGTCTAAATATTACACTAACAATAAACCAAAACATAACTCATTCTAATAACCTAATCATATCCCTAACTTTAACTCTAAAACTAAACCTAACCCTAACCCTAACACAAAACCTAAAGCTAACCCTAAGTGTAACCTTAATCCTAAACTCTTACCTTAAAAATA